>NC_046154.1:261041396-261111396 GCF_011064425.1 Rattus rattus
CATAGGTATTATCTAGCTAAATATTTTTGTTTTGCCCAAGGGGCGTCATGTGATACACACTGCTTGTGGTTTTCAGTACTATTGACTAGTTTATTACCTGGGCTGGATGGAATGGGACACGTACAGCTCGGGACAGGTGACTCCACATTATCATCTTGGGATGGATCATCTTCCCTTTTAGTGTAGGGACCACATGGGCTGCCCTGCAGGCAGTTGCCTTTCCCTGCTGGGGAATGAGAAGAATTTGGGCTTCTACTGCAGGATGATGCTCAATTAGACTAGACACAGCTTGACCTGCAGCAGGAAAGAATACTGTGGTGCAGACTCTAGGGACAACATGGCCTGCCAGTTAGTGTCACCAAGGGAGATTTTCAAATATTTCCCCTGAGCCCTGGAGCCTCACCCTTGAATGACTGAGTTAGAACCTCTGAATTTGAGGACTCAAGCGTCAGTCATATCTGTGTAAGGCTTCCTGAATGGGCCTGGCCAGCTAGCCGTGAAGTCAAAGTATACCAACCAGGTGTTGTAGCACACAATCTTAGCAGTGGGGAAGCAAAAACTGGAGGGTCACAGCAAATCCAAGGCCAGGTAGGGCTACATAGAGAGAACACACACACACACACACACACACACACACACACACACACACACACACAGAGAGAGACAGAGAGAGAGAGACAGAGACAGAGACAGAGACAGAGACAGAGACAGACAGACACCCCACTCACACAACAGCAAAACCCAGCCAACCAACAAATCAAAACAGAACCAAAATCAAGTTAGACACACTCTAGAAAGAACCCAGAGATGTGAACTCACTCCTGCTTCAAGTTCCTATCTCTGCAGATTCAGACAGGTCACGTGGTGTCTGTGGACCTCAGTGTCCAACTCTGACCCAGAGCCAGTAATAGCTGCTGGCTCGAATACCTCATAGGATTGCAATGAGGATCAACTGGGTAAGAGCCCTGGGAACTGCAAAGCCCCATCTACACGGGAAGGGATAATCAGTCAGGTGCCTCAGCTCCGGTTTCCTGGGTCAGCTTGATTCAGCTTGATTCAGCTGCAGCCGCCACTCGGGCCCTGCCAGGGACTTTCTGTTTTGGCTTTGGGCAGGTTTGGCATCCCGCTTTGAGAAAACACATTCAATGCCATGCTTGCATATTTGGAAGACAGTGACGGGGACAAGGAAACCATCTCAATCGTCCTTCCCATACAAATCTCAGGAAGTATAGCCGGGCCATCTCTCCCCTCTGGTCTGTCTCCTGCAGACACCCGCTAGGGTGGGAAGATAAAGTAGTGGCTTGAGGAAATGGATCAATGTGATCCATGGAATGAAGGGTTGATTGCTGTATTCATTCAGGGGAGGTGGGTGTGAACAGTATGAATCAGCTCTCCTTGCTCTCCAGCAGAATGTTTTCTCTGAAAGTCAGATGTTAGGGGCCCTTCCCACAGAAACTTCCAGTTCACTTCTTGTGTAACTCGGACCTTGCTCAGAAAGGGCAGAGTGGCCCTGATCTGCCCACTGAACATCCTCCCCCTGACTCTCTGGGCCTGCATGGTGTATAGCTGCACTGCGTGCCGATCTAGTGCTGTCCTCTGGGTCTCAGGAAGCAAAGGCCTCAAGTGAAGTGACCTTTACTTTCCCACTCTGGGAACCCTAAACATACTGCTCTTCTCAGGCAAACACTTTCCTGACTGAATTGAGATTATTTCTCTCCCTCTCTCCTGACACTCCACTTCCAAGACTCCTTGCCTGCCTCTCCTCAGCCTGTACCACTAGCCCCCGCCCTACCCTGCTGACATGCTGCGCAATTCGGTTTCTTATCATCTTTTTTTTTTTCTTTTTTTCGGAGCTGGGGACCGAACCCAGGGCCTTGTGCTTTCTAGGTAAGCGCTCTACCACTGAGCTAAATCCCCAACCCCTTCTTATCATCATTAGAGGCTTTTATCCCTTCCCATCACCATAATGTAATTTCCATGGCCATAAGGATTCTTGTCTGTCTGTCTTCCCAAGCACCAAGCAGAGTGGTTGGTTCAGGGCAGATGAGTAGAAACCTCCTTGTCTTTGGTCTCAAGCTTTGAGTTTTCTGAGAGAAAACTAGCAGGCATTTTATTCAGTGTATACAGTGAAGGCTAGCAGAGGGCCTGGTCCAAAGTAAGTCCTTTCTATGTGTGTTTATATGGTGCCATTTCTACTAACTTACTCCGCAGACAAGGTTAGGGAGTGCAAAAGTACACATGGGCCTTAGCTGCAGCCTTTTGCTAAATCAAGACTGCTGGAGACCAAGACTTCTCTAGGAACTAGAGCATTTGGGTTAAGTAACTTTGTACCCATGCTATAGCTGTATGTAGCTGTTCAAAGGAGTGAGACAAGGCTTTACTTTGTAACCATATTGGCCCCGAACTCAGGGTAATCCTCTCATTTTAGCCTCCAGAGGACTGGGATTATAGACCTGAGCCACCACACGCCCTATTCCAAGATACATTGTTAAGAGAAGGATGTGTAATTGAAGCAATTAAGGTGCAGAATTTATAGGATAACCCTGCATCTATAAAAGCAAAATAAAATATTTGTATATGTTTGTCCTGAAGAAATGTTCAACTGGGGTAAAGTACTTTGGGGGAGCCACGTATGTTTTCAATTTTATTTCCCTCTTTCCTTTTGGACAATATGTTAACTTATATAATTCTTTAAACTAAGAAAGATACATCATCCTCCCAATTGAAACAGATTGTTATTTTTAATTCATTATTTATTAGTAGTAGTGGTAGAGACAGGATCTCTCTATGTAGCATTTGACAATCATGAACTGGCTATGTAGACCAGGCTGGTCTCAAACTCACAGAGATCCTTCTGAAAGCACTATTGCATATCACTGTGCCTCACCAGGTTGCTATTTTAGACATGTGTTACTTCCATTGCTTGGTCCTACAGCTCCAATACAAAGCCCAGAATGGTGCCATGGGGCTCCTATTTTTCCCTGCATGGTGCCCACCCTGGTGCCCGCCCTGGGCTCTACCACGTATATTGCTTTCTCATGTTCTGTACTCATGTCTCCTCACTTCTGGCCACACCTCCAGCTCTCAGAAAAGTGTTGTCTCCACTGAGTGCCAGAGCAGGGCCCAGGGGAGCACAGGTTTCTGGGTAATGAGTGTGGGATGGGGTTTGGGAATCTTTGGGTGGGAAGCTTTGGGATTTAGGCAAAGGAAAAAGTAGAGTTTTCTCTGGACTCTGCTGGAGACTTATATGCTTTTTTCTCCTTCTTTTCAGAAAGGGTGCTTTAGGCCTAGCCTGGCTTTTAACTCATGATGTTCCTGCTTCTGTTTCCTAGGTGCTGGGATTATAGGCCTGTGCCAACATGTCTGGCTTCTCCGAGTCCCTTCCTAGGCTCCCTTTTGAGAAAAGGTCTCATCTAGCTTAGGCTGACTTCAAGTTTGCTATGTAGCAGATGATAACCTTGAATTCCTGATCCTCTTGCCACTACCAAGCTCTGGTATTTTAGATGCACACAACCACACCTAGCTCTTGTTCTAGCGGGACACTGGCATGTGATGCAGGCTGCCCTGGAATTTGCTATATAGCCCGGGCTGGCCTTGAACTCAAGTTCCTTCGGCCACAACCTAAATCACATGTGCACACCATCATGCCTGGCTTCTTCACCAGGTCTCTTGAATGGGTGGCTCCAGTTTTATTACACTTTCACCTCTACCTCGGAGAGGTCATATCTCCTACTTTGTCTTCTTTTAGATGTTTCAAGAGCCCAGGCTTTTCCTCTCCCAAAGGCCAATCTGTGTGAAACCCTAGGTCAAGAGACTTCTGCCTAAGGTGCATGTGCACAAGCAGGAAGACTGCCAAGGAAGACACAAAGTGATATCCAGTGGATTCTCAACTTTTATTGGTCCCTCAGTCCCCAGGGGGTTCCCTCCTTCTGAGCCTTAGTGCCTCAGAACTCTGGTATCATTGGTCTCGGACACCACTTTGCCATCCACGACCTTACGGGTAGTTGTCCTCTGGACAGTTTGCATGGAGTTGCTGGAGTCCAGGGCATCGTTGAGACTGTAACAGATGACCGAGCCTTAGTTATAAACAGCCCAGAGGAGAGGGGAGACAGAGAATGTGGAAGAAGGATTCCCTGATCCTTCTTTACTTCCAAAGTCTTCTCAGCCATTTCTTCCAGAAAACTCAGTGCCATCCCAAAGACAGCCAGGGGCAATACTTAATCATTCTTTTCTCATGGGAGGGAACCTGTAACTCACTCACTTGAGGCCACTGGTTAGTGGTTACCAACAAACAGAGCTCGGGACTTCCCAAAGCTTCAAGAGTGGAGAAAAGCCCCTCGCTTGTATGATTAACAGGGTGCCACTCACCTGAAATCGTCCCCATCCTCCAGCAAGCGGCGGTAGGTGGCAATCTCCGCCTCAAGCTTGACTTTGATGTTCAACAGGGCTTCATATTCCTGGGTCTGGCGCTGTCCTTCTGCCCGAGTTTGTGCCAGCTCTGATTCCAGATGCAGAAGGACCCCATTGAGCTGCTCCATCTGCGCCCTGTATCTGGCCTCCACTTCCCCGAGGTTGTTCTCCAAGTTGATGTTCTGCAGGACACAGAGAGAGGAGGGTGAGTCCCTAGTCCTAGCCTGCTCAACCCTTCATTCTCTGAAAGGGTCTTCATGCCTCTTGTCTATCAAATGCTAGGCTACCGTGTGGGAGTAATAGGAAAATCAAATCGAAGTGACTCATCTTAGGGAGTCTTTTGATTGGGTTAGGGGTGTGGAGGAGGCTTAGAGATAAGACAGTTGGGGCTGAGGCCAAGTATCATAGGTTTGGGCCCAGCAGAACTGCAGCAGGCAATTGGAGGGCACTCACCTGGTTTTTCATCGAGTCCAGGTCAATCTCCAAGGTCTGGAGGGTGCGTCTCAGCTCCAAGAGTGTGGTCTCAGCGTCCCTGATTTCGGCAGACTTGGTGGTGACTACCGTGGTACTCTCCTCAATCTGAAGGGTGAGGAGGGTCAATCAGGACCTGCCGTCCTTGGCACCTCCCTCTCACACAGGGGCAGACAGCCTTCCTAGTTGGTACCTGCTGAGACCAGTACTTGTCCAGTTCCTCACGGTTCTTCTGAGCCAGCTGTTCATACTGGGCGCGGATGTCCGCCATGATCTTGCTGAGGTCCTGAGATTTGGGAGCATCCACTTCCACAGTCAACCCGGAACTGGCGATCTGAGCTTCCAGGCCTTGGACTTCCTAAAGGAGGCAGACACAAGGTGGGATGGGCACTTAAGGTCAGCCTTTCATTATTGATGGTGTTTTCTAGAAGGTGATGTTGAGTGCGGAGGCAGAACAGGAAAGAAACTCTTGGCGGGCCTAGATCTGGGCTTCTGCTCCAGCTAGGCAAGAATGCAGCCTTAACCAGCCCCTTACAGGCGATCTCCTCTCTTCATTTTAGCTGCTTCTTCCTTCCACACGTCTTACCTTAAGCTTCTTCCAGAGGGCCCGCAGCTCCGCCATCAATGCCAGCTCCTGAGGCTGGCAGTCCCCACCTTTGTCTCCAATTCAGGGTCTTACTCACACAATCTCTGTTTTACTCTATCTAGTAAGACAGGCTGTGTGTTGAACTTAATTCTCCTGCCTCAGCTTTCCAAGCGGTAGGGCTTCACAAGCTAGGCCTTAACCTACCCTGACCTAACAGTACAACTTGGGTGAGCCATAGAACATGTATGAGCCAATGGCTCTGCTCTGAATCAAAACCGCCTAGGCTGCTGTTTCCGTGTACGGCTGCTTTGGGGGCAGCGTGGGCCACGTAGTCTTCGCCCTTAACTCCCAGGCTTGGTCGGTGGCCCCCCACTTACCTCCTCATGATTCTTCTTCATGAACAGCAGCTCCTCCTTGAGCGCTTCGATTTCTGTCTCCAGCTGCAACCTTGTGATGTTGGTGTCATCCACCACCTTGCGGAGTCCATGAATGTCACTCTCCACAGACTGGCGCATGGCCAGTTCTGTCTCATACCTGAGGGGGTGGAGGTGATCAGTGGGCCCCACCTGGTCTAGAACCTTCTCAACCAGTGCCACCTCCATAGAGTAGCCTCGTGCCCACCATAAACTGGTCATGGAGTCAGGTATCATCCCCTCAGCACTACTCTTGGCTGTGGAGTGTGTGCTTAAACTGGGGTGCCCCGATGAATAGCTAACTCAGTAGTAGTCAATGGACCCTAACCCGGATAAGCCTCCGAAAGGAAGGAACTCCACTCTAACACAGTTCCAGGAGTAAGCCATTCTTAGCCCCAGCCCCAGCCCCAGCCCCAGACTTACTTGACTCTAAAGTCATCAGCGGCAAGACGGGCATTGTCGATCTGCAGGACGATGCGGGCATTGTCCACAGAATTCGCAAAGATCTGGGTGGATTAAAGTGGAGAGAGTTGCTCTGGGTCAAATGAGGGTGTGTGTGTGTAGGAGCGGAGGGTGGGAAAACAGGTCTTATGTTTCAGATGAATCTATCCCACTCCCAGGAACAGCCAGAGGGCCAGTGCTTCTATCTTCCCTCTCCCTTCCTGAACTCCTTGCCCCTCTGCCTGAGCCTGTACTATCTGGATTGCTTACAAAAGAGCAGCTTCCAACAAGATTTCTCTGATCTTCTTTTCCTGGCATCTTCTCCAGGTGCACCTGCTAAACCCCTGTCCTGGGACGCCCCCCCTCCCGTCCCGCTGGCCCCTCCTACAGGTAGGCTCCTGTTTACTCCTAGATGACTCAGCCTTAGCCACATCCGCTTAACCCTCTAACTGTCCCCACTGAAAAAGAAGTGAGTGTCTGGGTTCGTTTTATGACTTTTTTTTTTGCAAGGCTTTTGATCCTGTTCCCTTCCCACTACACTGCTTTGGGGAAGCCGGCTCCCGTGTGGAGCCACTACGCTTGGAATTCCCACAGGTTGTGGGTGGGGATCCAGAGTATTCCTAACTCGGTCCCATACAGTAGGGGTGTGTGGTGAATGGGGAATGGGTGGAGGGAGTCAATCGCCCACACCCTATTCAAGTTTGGGGGTGTGGGAGCATTGGATGCACAGAACAGTCGGGAGCTACTGCTCTCTTCCCCCTTCAGGCCCCTTACCTGAGCCCTCAGATCTTCGATGGTCTTGAAGTAGTGGCCCCAGTCTCTGACGCCCTGGGGACCCCTTTTCTCCAGATATTCCCGGATTTTGCTCTCTAGTCTCCTGTTCTCGGTTTCCAGGTTCTTCACCTTGTCTAGGTAGCTGGCCAGGCGGTCGTTCAGGTCTTGCATGGTCTCCTTCTCAGTCTGGACCCCACCCATTCCCGCCAGGCCTGCGGACCCCACGGAGCCACCCCAGACAGAGCGGGACACGGATATCCGGGACCCTGAGCCCCCAGCACCTGCATAGACGCTGGCTGCGCTGCTGGCAGGCCGGACCCGCTGGCTGGGAGTCCGCACAGAGCCCAGGGACCGGTAGTTGGTGGAGAAGGTGGTGGAGCGGGTGGTGAAGCTCATCTTGTCTGGAGAGGAGAGCGAAGCGAGAGACCAGGATTGGAGTTCCGCTGCGGTGGGTGGCAGTCCTCGACCTGTTGTTATATCGGCAAGGGAGGAGGTGGGACCTCCCCAGCAGGCCCCGCCCCCGCCACCGGAGCCGCGGGCGCCAAGAACGAGATTCCTGTGACCTACCGGGTCGCAGCCCTTCTTGGCTTCTGCACATACCTGCCACCGTCACCGACACAGGGAGGGGGTGACTAATGGGTGCGCAAAGGATAGCAGGTAGTGTTAGCCCTTGAGTGTCTGTTTTCAGGGCAGGAAATGGCGTTTTTTAATATCTTTTTTACATAGATAGAAGAGGGATCCATTAGGGTGAAGATTTTGTGGTGTGTTCCTTGCTTAAGTCTGGGGGCAATCCTGGAACCCCAGGAGTCCTGGGGAAAGCAAATTGGGAGCTCAAGAAGAGGAAGAGAAACACGAACCTGAGCGCAGGTCTCTTGGTCCTCCCCCCAACCCCTTCGCTCCGGTTCCACGGTCTTAAGACACTGCTGTGGCTCCATAGAGAACCATGGAAATACATATTTTCAAACGCGTGGGGACACAGGTCCTCACTCAACTCACTCCCAGGAGGCTTTAGCGGGACCTTTGTGATTATGCAGAAGAGGCATCCCATATCCGGACACCTACCATTTTCTTTCTTCCCTCACCCTTCTCTTTTTGAGACAGGGTCTCAAGTAGCCCAGGCTGGCCTTGAACTTTCCATGTGGCAGAGGATGGGGATCAACTCCTGGTCATTCCGTCCCACTTTTGAAGTGCTGGGGTCCCAGGCATGAGACATCCATCACTTTCCGCCTACAGGGTGCTGAAGATCAAACCCAAGGCCTCATAGCTGAGAACTTGGTCAGCCCAAGAGCACATAGATTTAACCAGTATTTGCTAGATACCTTCTAGTAGCCATGGGAACAGCAAGGGTGAGAAATCACTGTCCCTCCTATCCATTGTGTCTGGACAGGTTGGGGTCTGAGTCGCTAGACCAGATATCAGAAACGCCCTACTAAGTTTGAACCATATTGCCTGCCCCTCCATCCTCCATCCGGATTTCTGTTGCTCCCTTGAATCTGCCTCCTTTTTCTGCTCCCTGAGTCTTCTTTCCTTCCTGGCCAGTTTTTATAATGATCTCTGTCTTTCTGGCTTATCCCCTGGGGAAAAGAGACACCCCACTCCTCCCGCCCCCCGCCGGCTGGATGACCACTCCTGCTGAATGAAGAGGGAGAAACCCCGGAGGTTGGAGTTGGTCAGCACGAGGATCCCGTTTTTCAGGCAGGACTCAGTGTTTGTGATACCTGTGGCCATGCTCTTTGCTCTGGATTGGACTTATTGATCCTTATCGAGCGGCCAGCTGAAACGACTCTGTGTACATGCGCATAGAAGAGTAAAACCAGGAGAGAAAAGGGGCCTTAGGAAGAGCGCAGGTCAGCAGATCAGGCAAGAGAGGAAGAACGGGGCTGATGCGTGCTGGGTGTGAATGAATGGTTTGAAGCCTGCTTCCTTCGGACGGGAAAACCTCAGAGACTCCGTGGGACTTGGCTGGGGAGTTTGGGTGTTGCCAGAGACAGCCAGGCAAATGGAATGCAAAGTAACAAACATACAAAAAGCCCACTGGCTTTGCATGAAAGTTCCTAGGGGGGGGGGTGTTAGGAGATCCTGACCAGTTCAAAGGCTGTCAATTTTACAACCCCCCCCCCACAATCCCACAATTGCTCTATTTTATAGAACTGTGCAATGAAGTGTACCAATTAAATGTTCTGCGGACAGCTTTTTTTTAATATTATTTTTTTAATTTTAAGTTTTACATTATCCATCTTGGGTACTTTGCTGGTTGGGTGACCTCAGAAAGTCACTAAACTGAACTTCCGTTTTGTTTTTCACTTCTATGGGTAGGAGAAAAAAAAAAAACCCACGTGTCTAGTCTTCTGGAAGGCGGTGCGCGGGGATGTTAGTACAGCACTCATTCCTGAAGAATAGGAATTACTGTTGCCGAGTGAGGCCTCCATCAGGAGGACATGGGGAGGAGGCTTCTAGTCACGTCTGACCACTGGTGGACTTTGAGTTCTTTCAGCAATGACTAGAAGACCCTAGAATTCTTCCCTAGGCCTCTGGGTAGATCCGGCTCGGATCTTGCCCCACCCCTGAAGCGCTGGCCCTTCTATGGCGGAGAGGTTTGCTGTAGGGCAGGAGAGCTGCAATATCTCCTTATCTCGCAGTTAACGTAGATGGTCGCATTCCTGACCTCTTGCGGCATCTGGGCAAATACCGACCTCCGGAGTCCAGTACCAGCTTACCCTTTTTCCCAGCAGTTCCAGATTTCTCTGGAATCAGGCCTTAAAGCTCGGCCTGGCAGTTTCTAACAGGGTTGGGAAGAGTAGCGTGAGGGAATAGTTTCGATCCAAAATCCCCCGGGCTGGGCCTCCGGGCTGTGGGTGGCCAGGTGGAGACAGGAATGGAGCAGGCAGTGAAGCCAGGCCAGAGAGAGGGAGGAGCGAGCGGTCAGCTCAGGAGCCCTCAGAACAAAGACTTGAAAAGAGAAGGTTGAACCGTGGGGTGAGGGATGGACTGGGCGAATGTCGGGGTTGGGGGAGAAGGTGGTCCCCTCCCGAAGGGCCCTTCATTCCCTTGACCCACGGAAGGGAAGGGAACCTGCACTGCAGGTTTAACTAGGAGAAAGCTCGGCGGTGACTGTGGAATGGGCTGCGGCTGCTCTCCCTCCTCCGGGGCTCCCCCCCCCCATTCTCCTACTAGGGGCTACATCCAAGCTATGCACAAACTAGATAGTGAGAGATTAGAGGATTAGAGGGGATTGTGAGGGTCTGGAGTCCGTTGGCCTCGAGATCGTTATCAGTCTGGCTATTTCCCTGCCGCCCCCCGTCCCCCTCCCGCTCCGAGGAGGTGGGGGTGGGAAGTGTTCAGAAAGTCGTTCCAGGTCTGTGTGGAGGGTCTGTACCTGTTCCACCGTCTTTCTTGGAGCACACCGTGTGGTCCAGGTTGGCCCTGGAACTCCAGGGATCAGTCTCCCCATCCTTCAGGAGTGCTCAGGAGTGCTCAGGAGTGCGAGGAATGGCAGGGGTGTACCCTGTGATTATTTAACCTTTTCGAGACAGGTTTGAAATGTTGCCCAGGCTGACTCTGAATGAATGATCCTCCGGAGAGCTGGGGTCACAGCCTGAGCCTCTCCTTGAAGGACTATGTGACTCAGGGTTGGAGAAAATGGGGGATGAGGTGAGAGTGTTAGAGGTCAGAGGTCGGGAGACGCAGACTCCCTCAGTGGGGGATGACAGGGCTCTGAGACTCTGCGGTGGGACTCTGGGTAAAATGAGTTTGGTGGGGAATGGGCTTGGAGGGGCAGCTCAGATAATGGTTTGGGTTTACACAGTTATTGGAAAGGGTGAGCTGAGCAGGTGGGGCACATTTTCAATCCCAGCACTTGGGAGGCAGAGGCAGGAGAATCAGACCTTCAAGACGCGTAGGGGATTTGAAGCCAGCCACAGTTACCTGGATGACTGGTCTGTAGCTTGAAGTGGGCTCTAGAGAGTTGGGAAATTAGAGGAGAACTTGGAGGGCAGGGGAGGGACATGTGCAGCTTCAGATGCTGCTGAGGAGGGAGTCTGGAGGTCTCCTCCCTCAGAGTGGGAGGGTGGGGTGCAAGGATGCTTTCAGGATTATTCCCTCAGTTGTTCCTATCAAACTCCATGCCTCCTGCTCTCCACTCCAGCCTCCTTCCTGAGGGTGACTTTACCCGATCTCTTCTTCCTTCCCTTCCTGTTCTGTCTTCAGGTGCAGCCCCCATACCTTAGAGTCTGCCCAGAGGAGAACATTCATGGCCCATGGCCCCTCTTTTGTTTTTTAGACAGGCTCTCTCTCTCTCTCTCTCTCTCTCTCTCTGTGCAGCTCTGGCCATCCTCACTATGTAGACCAGGCTGGCCTTGAACTCACGGAGATTCACCTGCCCCTGCCTCCCGAGCGTGCCAGGATTAGAAACATGAACCAAGCAAACAACATGATCTTAAGCAAACAGCGTTAGCTTTAGTTTCTTCAGCGGTAGCCATGCAGGGCTAAGGGGTGTGGTGCAAAGAATGAGTCTACAGGAAAGAGGGTGAAACAGAGCAGTAGTGTGGCCAAGAATGTGTTCTGAAAACCACGCAGCCAAACTCCGGTGACCGATACCTTTTCTCTTCCTGCCTTTTGACTTGGCAGGCAGTGAGTGCCTGGAGAGATCGCCTTTTAAGTACCTGGAAAACAAAGGCTGGAGGTTAGAGAAGCAGGATGCAAACTTGGAAAGAGGCAGGGCCTACCCTTTGTGTCTTTGGTAGGGGGTGGGGGTGGGGGGTCCTGGAACCTTCCACAACACCATGCAGGGTCCTCTCTGGAATCACTGGCTGAGGGGATTTAGGTAGGACTTGAGTGTGAAGGGAAGGAAAAGAAGTGAGCAAGGCTGTCCAGTGAGAAGGCTCAGCCAGTCGAGGCGCTAGCTGCTGAGCCTCAAGACCTGAGTTCAACCCCTGGATCCCACATGGTGGAAGTTAACCATCATCTTCTGACCTCCACATGTGTCTGCACTCACGGATAAAAACACATAAATATAGAAATGAACAAGCGCTGGCCTGGTGTACCTTTACTCCCCGGTACATGAACCATGAGACAGGAGGATCTCTGTGAGTTCTAAGGCTGGCCTGACTCACATAGTAAGACCCTATCTCAAAATGAACAAATAAAGTTTTAATAAAATAAGTTTCCCAAGGGGGTGGCTTGCTCCCCACCCCTTGTGGCTCCTTGGTGTGGTGTTTGCCTAACTTGCACAAGGCCTTGGGTTCTATCCTTGGTATCACAACGGAACAAACCCCCAGACTGTTGAGAAGGACACAGGGAGGGCACTGTCTCCTTGGAGGTGGCAGGGTGAGTGGGTGGGAGGTTTCCCTAGAGAGCATGGCAATGCACAGCAAGGCTGCTCATGTGTTTTATAAAAGAAGAAAAAGCCAGGGATATGTTTGGTGGAGGGCGGTATGGCGGCGGGGAAGGGGGTGCCTCTGTGGGCCCGTGCTGAGGTACCCCTTCCCCATGAGGTACCAGCTACTCGACGAAATAGTATAGAATAGAGTTTATTCAGGGCATTGGGGAAGGGAGTTGAAGGGGTATAGAGACAGAGAAAGGGAGAGAGAGACAGAGAGAGAGAGAGAGAGAGGAAGAGAGAGAGAGAGAGAGAAAGAGAGAGAGAGGAAGAGAGAGAGAGGAAGAGAGGGGGAAGGAGAGGGAGAGGGAGGAGGAGCGGGAGGGGGAGGGGAAGAGGGAGGGAGAAGAGTAGAGGCCAGTCATGAACAAGTGGAGAGAGAGGAGGGGAAGGGAATGGGGAGAGAAGGGCAGAGGGAGAAGAGGGTAAGAAAGCAGGAGAACAAGAGAGTGGCAGGCGGTGGGGGGGGCACAAGCAGCCCCTTTTATAGTCAGCCTCCCTGGCTATTGCCAGGTAACTGTGGGGGCAGAGCCTAGAGGGAATGCCAGCAGCTTGGCCATTAAAGAAGGCAGAAGACTGACTCTTTACGATTCCATGGTGAGAAGACCAAAGGCAGTAGAAGTTGGTAGCAGCAATCACTGGTCCAGAGAAGAGTCTTGAGGAAGTGACATTCAAACCGAAACGTGAGCAGCGACTGCACTAGCAGGTGGCAGAGCTGGGACTCATAGGTAACCTGCCATGTTCCTGCCTCTCCTCCAGAGGGAAGAGTGAGAGAGGTGCATGAAAGGCAACCAGAAGGCCTCAGTGGGAAGCTGGTGAAGAGAGTGGAGTTCTAGATGTCTGAGGTTGACACGAAAGTGACATCAGTAGTGTGAAAAACAAGGGAAGGAACCAGGCACAGTGGTGCTTGTCTCTCATACCAGCACTCAGGAGGCAGAGGCAGGTGAATTTTCTGTATGTTCAAGGTCAGCCTGGTCTACAGAGTGAGTTCTAGGATAGCCAGGCCTACTCAGTGAGAATCTGATTAAACACAAAAACAAACAAACAAGTAAAATAAAAGGAAAAGCAAGAGAAGGCTAGGTATAGTGGCTCATTTTTATAATTTTAGCACTGGGGTGGGTTCACGAGTTCAAGGCCAGCCTCAGCTACATAGCAAGTTTGAGACTAGCCTAGATTACAGGAGACTGTTGAAAAACAAAACAGAACCAAGTGAAGGAGCTAGAGAGATGGCTCAGTGGGTGAGAGTAGTGACCACTCTTTCAGGGGACACAGGTTCAATTCCCAGCACCCACTTAGCAGCTCACAACTGTCTGTGGCTCCCGTTGCAGGGGATCTGACATCTTCATGGAAACATACATGCAGGTGAAACACTAACACACATAAAAATATATGAATAAGTAGATCATTGAAAAAAAAACAACACCAAGTCAAAACAACCACAAAAAGCAGCTCCGGTATGGAAAGTTGGAGGGGAAATGGGGGAGGTGGATTACTGGAGGAATCTGGGTCTGAACAAAGATGAATGAAGCTCATAGAAGGGACATTGTTATGTAGCCCAGGCTGTCCCCTTTCAGCCTCCAAGTGCTGGGACCACCGGTGTGCATTCATCAGGCTTGGCTTAAACACTGCTCATGAGTCATCTTCCAATCTACATCTCCTCCTCCTCCTCTTCCCCCTCTTCCTTCTCTTCCTCCTCCTCCTTCTCCTCCTCCTCCTCTTCCTCCTCCTCCTCTTCTTCCTCCTCCTCTTTCTCCTCTTCCTCCTCCTCCTTCTCCTCCTCCTCCTGTTTCTTCTTCTAAAATTTATTTTACTTATCCATAGTAAAAATCAGCATGGGACTTACTACACAATCCAGTTGGTCTCAAACTTGGGGCAATTCCCCTGCCTCAGCCTCTCAGGTGCTATAATTATAGTTTGACCCTCCATGCCCGGCATATATCTCTTCCTTGATCTGCCCACTCAAAGCTTTTGCCCATCATAGAAAATTACGGGGTTAAAAATTATGAAAAATTGAGGCTTTAAATTATATGTGTGTTATAGGTATATATAATGTTGTGTGTGTATATAGTAACACGTTTATATTCAAATTCTTCAATATATATTATGATTTACAATGTCTTTTTTTTTTTTGCTCTTTCTTTTCTTCCTTGTTTGTTTTGTTTTGTTCTCAAGATAGGGTCTGACTATGTAGCCTGAGCTGTCATGGAACTCAAAGTTCCCTGTCTATGCTTCCAAGTTGGGATTAAAAGTGCAACACAGGGGTTGGGGATTTAGCTCAGTGGTAGAGCACTTGCCTAAGCACAAGGCCCTGGTTTCAGTCCTCAGCTCTGGAAAAAAAAAAAGTGTGCAGCACTATGCCTGGCTTCTTTCTTCACGTCCCGCCCCCTCTCTTTTCTCTCGCTTGCTCTGTCTCTGTCCCTCATGTGTGCACATGTGTGTCTCTTTTGTGTCACGTGTGTCTGTGTGTGTATTCATGTGTGTGTGTCTGTGTGTGTACATTTGTGTGTGTGTGTCTATGTGTCTCTGGGTGTATATTTGTGTGTGTGTCTGTGTGTCTCTGGGTGTACATTTGTGTGTGTGTGTGTCTGTCTGTGTGTACATGCATGTCTGTGTATGTGCATGTGTTTTCGTGTGTTGCTGGGCACATTCTACAGAGCACCTATGGAGTCCGAGGACAGCTTTCAAGAGTCAGTTCTCTCCCTTCACCATGTGGGTCATGGGGATTAAACTAGACATCAGGCTGGAGCACCATTGCCATTGGTCTGTCTTGCCTAGTCCAGCCCAACGTCTCTTAACAGCTTCTTTTAATGAGATGTTCCTAATGTCTTGTTGTTGCTTTGGTTTTTGAGACAAGGCTGGCCTTGGATTTGTTGGGTAGCTAAGATGACCTTGAACTTCTAATCCTCCTCCCTCCACTTCTACAACCACCCAAGCAATATATACCTCTTCAAACAACAGCAGCCCCGTGGTGAGCATGTGCGTGGCCATCAGGCACAGCACTTCACAGAAATCACATGGCTTAGTCTCAACTAGTTCAGTGTGTCTGAGCTTCAGGCAATGCCAGGCTCTGGCTTTGGAGGCAGGAGATGCTGCCTGCCAGGCAGGGATTAATGGAGCCCTCAGCTAGCGTTACTTCAGTTTGGAACCTGTTTAGTTAGGGTTTCTGTTGCTGTGAAGAAACAGCAGGACCAAAAGCAACTTGTGAAGGAAGGGATTTCTCTCTCTCTGTTTGTCTTTCTTTCTTTTATTCTTCATCATCATCTTTTTATTAGATATTTTATGTATTTACATATCAAATGTTATCCTCTTTTTCCCTCTCCCATGCCCCTTCCTTAAATTCTATGAAGATGCTCCCACCCTACCCACCCACTCCACCTCAACACCCTGGCATTCCCCACACCGGGAAATGAGCCTTCACAGGGCCAAGGGCTTCTCCCCTGATTGGTGCCACACAATGCCATCCTCTGTTACCTATGTGCCTGAGCCATGAGTCCTCCATGTGTACAGAAGGGATTTCTTTATCTTTTTTCCTTTTACATTTTTCCATTTTTTGAAGTCGGAGATTGAACCTGAGGCAGGAACTGAAGCAGCCATAGGGAGAAATGAATGGTCTTTACTCGATTGCTCCTCACTTGAGCCTGCTCTCTTGTAATCTCCAACCAACCTGGATTTTTTTGGGTGGATCTTTCCACATCAATCATTGCTCATGAAAATCCATCATCAAAGGCCAATCTTAGAGAATTTTTCTCCATTAAGGGAACCTGGAAAAAGGAACTTAAAAGAAGCTTGCCTAGCAGGAATGAATGGTTTTTTGATTGCTCCTCATGGCTTTATTAAATGCTTTAAAGAAAATGATCTTAAGCACTAACCAATTAAAAATTGTCTGGGATGGGCACCAAAAGTACAGATTATTACTGATGGCTTTTTCCACATCAATCATTGCTCATTTGGGAAATAACAATTGAACAGACTTGCCTACAGCCAAAAGTCTTTATAAAGAAAAAAAAAAAAAAAAAAGGTTTCTTTCTTCAAGTTGGGGATTTAGCTCAGTGGTAGAGCACTTGCCTAGCAAGCTTTAAAGGCCCTTGTTCGGTCCCCAGCTCAAAAAAAAAAATTTTTTTCTTCCCGGATATATTTGAGTTTTTGTCAGGTAGACAAAACTACCCACCACAATACCTGCAGATTTGAGGTGAGATATCAGGTGACCACTGAGACATAGATGAGCAGCTGCCATGAATGTTCGGAGATGTTGGCCACCCAGGAAATTAACCAGAAGAAAAGAGATGGAGGCAGCCTCCGTGGGGGAGCTTCCTGTGTCACTAGCTGTTAGCACTGCGTGTCAGAGTTCCAAAGGGCACATCACCTGCCAAAAATCGCGTTATTAAGAATGATGATTGGAGAGATGGCTCAGCGGTTAAGAGCACTGACTGCTCTTCCAGAGGTCCTGAGTTCAATCCCTAGCAACCATATGATGGCTCACGACCATCTGTAATAGAATCTGATGCCCTCTTCTGGTATGTCTGGAGACAGCTACAGTGTACTCATATACATTAAATAAATAAATCTTAAAAAAAAAAATGACAGTTGGATCCAGGCGGTGGTGGCACATGCCTTTAATCTTAGCACTCAGGAGGCAGACGCAGGAGAATCTCTGAGTTTGAGGCCAGCTTGGTCTAGAAAGCAAGTTCCATGACAGCCAGGATGACACAGAGAAACCCTGTCTCAAAAACAAAATGAAACAACAGAATGACGGTTGGGGCTGGAGAGATGGCTCCGAGGTTAAGAGTCATTCCAAAGGACCCAGGTTCAGTTCCTGGCTTCCACGTAGTGGCTCATAACCATCAATTCTAGTTCCAGGAGATCTGACACCTTCTTGTGGACTTCAGTGACACCAGGCCTGCTGCACATGCACAATGCAGGCCAAACACTCACACATTTAAAATAAAAAATAAAATCTTAGAAAAAGACTTGATGGTGGCAGTCATGGGGGACCCAATTGGACAAAAGAGTTCATGATTTGGTAACAGGAAAAAGCAGTTTAGATTCTGGTCCTTCCTACCAGCCAAGAAGCTCCCTCCTCTTTAGCCAGCAGGCTCCCTACTCTGCAGTTAAGGCAGTTCCTCATTCCTTCTTTCCTCTGACACAGAAGTCCGGAAGGCCTCTTATCATAGGCAGGCAGCATCTGTCTCTGGTCTCAATTGAGAAAGCACAGGACAAGGCTTGAGAAGGGATACAATGTTTCTATAAAATGGGTGGCCCCTCCTCACTTCTGGGCTGCCCTCCACTTGGCCACAAGGGGGTGCTGGGTTAGAGCGGGCCTCGGTGGCACACATGTGGCAGGCTGGCAGCAGAGCCTTGGGGCTGGGTAATGGCCCCACCCCTTGTTCAAGACCTTTGCTCCCAGCCCTCACTGCTCTTGCCCTAGTTGCCATGGCAACCTTTAGTTTTGATAAACAGAGTCGTCCTCCTGCTGTCCAGGTAACTGACACCTAAGTGTCTCCTCGGGGATAGGCTGGAATTTCAAGCGTCCAGCCCCTAAACCTTCAGGGGAGGCCAAAGGAGGGTGAATCATTGATTGCATTTCAGACCCTTACCTTTTTTGGTCTTGCCCTGCTGCCCCTCACCCTACCTATGTCCTCCTAGAGTTGGGAAGGGCTGGGACTCACTTGAGGGGGAGGCATTAGCACAGGTAGTGTGTGGGGTGTGTGTGTGTGTGTTGGGGGGGATGGTTGGTTTTTGCCCTGCTACCCAGAGACTTAGGTGCCGTCCTCAGTATAGCATTGATTATTTCCTCACGATTCCCCACATTCTTGGATCCAGATTGAGGGCAAGAAGGTGAGGAAGAAAGCTGAGGACAGGACCCGTCTGGATGGAACTGGCTCCCACAAACGCTCTGCTGAGCAGAAAGAACATGGCAGTGTCCTGAGGAAGGTCCTCCGGTTTGCAGTGTGAAAGTGTAGAACCCCAGGCCCTGCTCAAACCCTGACCATGCTATTCATGGCACGACTTGCCTCTCAAAGTCCTGGATTCCTCACAAGAAAATAAAGATAATAATACTACTACTGAACTCCCAAGGTCATTGTGAGGATCTGATGGGACAAATGAAGAAAAATGTCCACAGTCCACATATGGACTGGAGTTACAATCAGAGTGCTCGGCTATGCCCACAGAGAGGGAAATCCAGTCCAGGGATGTGGCTGAGGCCCGTTGAGAGGGTCTCAGGTGGCTTCTCTCTGGATGCCGTGGGGAGGAGGGCTGCCATATTGTGTTCATTCAGCAAATGTTTGCTGAATGTTGGGTGTGTGAGGCTGGCAGGGAGAGTCAGGCTTCAGCAGCAGGTGCAGGTGGCCAAGAGGCACAGGAGAGGGAGGGCACAGCCCTGGGAGGCGGGCTCAGCGTGGCAGCCAGTGCCAGGTGGGCAAGTCTCAGCCTCAGGGGACAGATGAGAGCTATGACCTTTATTCAGAAGGTGATGGAAGCTAGGCTTGGGAATGGCAGGATCAAAGCGGTGTTTGTAGAAGATTGGCCTGCCTGCGTGCTGGCAGAGGACTACTCTGATCGGATGAGTGGGGGAGGAGACGGGAACATTTCCTTTACCAGGCAAGGGAAAGTGTGGTTGCCAGAGGTCAGTGATGTCATCGATACCACCTGCAGAGGGGCCGATTTGCACGTCTCCCTGACAGGTCTCGCTTGTCTGCGAGGAGGGAGGGAGCTTGGCAGGGGGCTGGGGAATTTCTCAGGGACACCAGGAACCAGAGAACAGAGCCTTCTTTTTCTCCAGTCCCTTCCCAGGTCTGCTTAGGGTGGAGGCGTGACAGGGGGCACAGGCCTGGCAACAGGCTGTCCCTTTGTTTCTCAACCCTGCTCTGGTCTCCTAGGTTGGGTCTTAGGTTTTGAAAACTCACAGAAAGAGAAAACGTTGGGCCCCATTAACAACTGATTGTCAACCGGAGATCTCAGAACAGAGGGGGAATTGAGGAACAGTGTTGTGCTTTGCTTTCCCGGGACAGGAATTTTGGCTTAGGGCTGACTGGCAAGACCCTAGGCCCCTAGCCTTTATGAGAATCAACCACCTGGCCCACCTCTTCCCTCAGCTGTGCAGAGAAGCAGATCCCCTCTGCTCCCATTTCATTTCGGAATGACCACACATCCGGGAGTGAGTCAGGTGTGCCTCAGGCCCCAGCCTTGGGTTCTGACTCAGCCTGAGCTCTTGGAAGTTCAGGAGAGCCTGGGAGATAAGGTTTATGACTCTGGCTTGGGTAAGGCCCTGCATACAGGCCACCCAGCTGCATTCCACGGGCCAGATAGGAGGGTGGCTCACTCAGGCTTCCCCAGGAATCCAGACTGTCTGACAGCTGTTTTCAGAAGGGTATTAAGCACCTCAGCTTCTGAAGGTCATATCTGCATCTTCAGGCCCCAGCCTGTGGAGGCTTGTTTTGCCCACTATGTGTTTGGCTGCTGAGCAGGCCTGATCCTGACAAGAAGAGAGAGAGAGAGAGAGAGAGAGAGAGAGAGAGAGAGAGAGAGAGAGAGAGAGAGAGAGATTGATTGATTCTGGGTTAGAAAGGCCTTCCTTCATTCTAGCCTTTTGCTCCTTTTTGACACTTAGTAGAAAAAAGGATTCTCTTGAGGTCACAGGCTGTCAGTGTACTGAGAAAGTAAGTTGAGGCAGACTAGCCTGGATCTTGTTAGGTGAGGGAAATGGAACGAGAATTCATTGTCTCGTTGTTTGTTTCTTTGTTTCTTGAAACAGGGTTTCTCTGTGTGACGCCTGGATCTTGTTGGGTGAGGGAGAGGGGAGACCAGAAAGAGAAAAAGCTTTGTTTCTTTGTTTTTATTCTTCCTTGAAACAGGGTTTCTTTGTGTAGAACGCTCTGTAGACTAGGCTGGCCTCAAATTTAAGAGTTCTGCCTGCCTCTGCCTCCGGAATGCTGGGATTAAAGTGTGCAGCACCGGGGTTGGGGATTTAGCTCAGTGGTAGAGCGCTTGCCTAGGGAAGCGCAAGGCCCTGGTTCGGTCCCCAGCTCAAGGAAAAAAAAAAAAAAAAAAAAAAAGAACCAAAGTGTGCAGCACCACTGCCCAGCTGTGGAAACCTTTCAATTGTGTACTTTCTTTTATGCAAGAGAGAGCACAGGCAGCGGGCCCAGATCAAAGCTGATGCCTTTCTCCCGCTGTCTGCTGTAGATCAGAAAGAAGTAACTTGTTCAATATAACTCAGCAGCTCAGAGACTCACTGGCACGGGAACACAGTTTATTTCGTTCCCAAGTGGAACTTTTTATTAGTTTACATTGTTCTAGATTAAGACAATTCTCAAAACAAAAAAAAAATTACTGAATATTGTTTTTTTTTTTTTTTTTTTTTTTTTTTTTTTTTTTTTTTCTTTTTTCGGAGCTGGGGACCGAACCCAGGGCCTTGCGCTTGCTAGGCAAGCGCTCTACCACTGAGCTAAATCCCCAACCCTGAATATTGTTTAAAAGAAAATACAACCCCAGGTGTGTCCTTCTTTTTTCTTTAGAGTTTCACTCTGTAGCCCTGGCTAACCTGACATTCTATATATACCAGGGTGGCCTGTGCCTCCGTAATGTTGGGATTAAAGGCATATCCCACCACCCTGGCATTATATTTTAATTAATTAAATAATTTAACTAATGAATGCATGCGTACACACTGACCCCATGGTGTGCTGGTGAAAGAATGAGGACAACTTAAGAGACAACTTTTTTCCCTACTATTTGGGCTCCAGGGATTGAAATCAGGTCCTCAGGCTTGGCAGCAATCCCTTTACCTGCTGAGTCATCTTCCTGGCCAGAATTTTGTTTAATTTGAGTCATAACCCCCCAAAAGAAATGGATTTTAACCACAAACCCTGGTGTTCTTTGGAAGTGTGGGGTGGGTGGATTGCAGCCGTGAGAGGAAGTGAGGGCAGCTGATTGGGGATGAGTGGGAAGAGTGGCTTGTCTATGTTTAGGGCTCTTCTGTCCCTCCAACCCCAGTCTCTGGAGACCACCTCCCTTATCAGAGATGCTGACTGGTCCGAGAGTCTGGGTGCTGACAGATCCAGAGAAGAGGGAACCTGGCTGTGGTGTTGGAGTCAGAGAGAAAGAGAGAGAGAGAGAGAGAGAGAGAGAGAGAGAGAGAGAGAGAGAGAGAGAGAGCGCGCTGTGGTTCTGCCCAGGTACAGTGTGCTGTATGGCCTCAGGGAATGTCCCCAGTGTCTGCTCTTCCACATCCTTGTCTGTGAAAACAGGGTGTTTGTACAGTACTCCTGGTTTTAGCTGAGAGGTTTTAATAGGTTATAAAGCAGGCATGGTGCTGGGAAGTACCTGGTTCAGAGGAGACAGGGCCTCGTTCTGTCGCTCACTGGCTTCTAGATTTTTAACCAGCAGGCTCGGGTTCCTCTGCTCAAAGTGCAGGTTTGGCTTATTTCTCGTGTACTGTATGAACTGCTACCCTGGGCCACGGCACATCTGCGCATACCACAGGTCCAACCCTGCGATGTCCTGTGGGCGTCAAGGCTACACAGCAGAGGATCCAAGCTGGAGGACCAGAGGGAGCCCATGTTGGAGGCTAAGCTAGAGGAATGGGTGGATGAGGGTGGGGAGGAGTGTCTTAGAACTACAGAGGTAGACTGTTCATGAGAAGCTGTTGGTCAAAGGGGACAGGCTCAGGCCATAGTGGGGTCAGGGCTGGCTGGACATGGAGGGCACGGGTGCCATGGGCCTATGGGTCTAAGAAGATGTCTAGCAAATCAGGGGAGGTGCAGTTGGAGGCTTTGGAGTGAGGGACACTGATCTGGAAGCAAAGAGTCCCTTCCCCTCTCCTGCTGGGGCTGTCCCTATGCTTTCTAGGTTCTTGAAGCTGGTTTTCTGTCACCAGTAACTCTTGGTGTCCCCTAGCTGTCACCTGGGAAACCAGGGCAGGCTAGGTGGGTAATACCTTGGGGACTGGATGGCAAAGTACTGTCAGGAATGCAGAAACTGCATAGTGACTTGTGTTGCCATGGGAATGTGCCTAACAAGTCCTAGAGGCTAAACTGGCTCTGGCTGGCCCTAAGCCAGTCCAACCTCACTGTCCAAGTCAACAGATTTTTCTCCAAGACCTATGAATGGGTCGCTGTGTGAGGATTTGGAGTCATCTCAGCCCATAGAGATCAGGGGATGTGGATGGATGGCAGGTGTGTTAAAGGGGAGTAAGGAGCAGGTCAGGTCTTAGCTAAGCCTCTCTCTCTCTCTCTCTCTCTCTCTCTCTCTCTCTCTCTCTCTCTCTCTCTCTCTCTCTCTCTCTGTCTGTCTCCCTACCACTCTCCTTACTTCTTCCCTCCCTCCCCCCAGGTAGGGATGAAACCCACCTTCATGCTAGAAAGAATCCTACCACTGAGCTGCATTCCTAGTCCTGTCTGTCTGGTTTTATCTCATGGTAAAGAAGGCCGAGTCAGCCTTTGCATCCACTCAACCGTCAAGTTCAGCGGGACGGTTTTCTAATGCGATGTGTATGCAGTTTGCAAGGTAGTCAAGGTTTCTGTCCCACGCAGCATTCCACAGCACTAGACAGAGGTCCCTTACCCCTGCTGGAATCCCTCGGTGGGAGGAGTTTAGAGGCTGAGCAGAATAGTGACTGCGTGACACTGTGACCTGTGTGACTTTGGATTTGAGAGCATTTTCTTTGTGTTACTGACAAGCACTGCTTTGTTCTACTATTGCTTTATTATTTTTTTAAATTACGTTCATTTCTATGTGCGCTGTGTGTGTATGTGAGAGGGGCACATGCACTATGGGACTTGTAGGGTTCTCCTTTTCTACCACGAGGGGCCTGCGGATTTGCCTCAGGTCACCAGGCTCTTGGCAGGCATTTTTACCCACTGAGCCGTCTTGCCAACCCGGAGCTCCTTCCTTCCAGACTCAGAGATTTGCCTGTCTCTGCCTCCTGAGTATTGGAATTAAAGGCGTGCACCACCATTACCCGGCTTGACTATCCTATCGATTCTTTTAATTAGGCAAATTTCCTAAGTGGAACCACATAGAAAGCACACAGAGGCTTTGGAAGTGGCCTGGGCCTGGGCCCCAGCCCTGGCTGTATTGCTCTGGCAGGAGGAATTTTGAAATTTACTGTCCATATTTGCAAGTGGGAATGCTGCCTTTCCCACCGGCTATTTTAGGATCATAAGTGACATATGCAAGAAAAAGGACACTTTGACACTTAAAAGGAGCCAAACAAATGAGAGCCGCCATTGCCACTTCCGTGCCTACCTTCAGAACTGCCTTCACCGAAGGCAAGGACTAGGTCACAGGCAGGGCAACCATTTGCATGGCTTGCTCCCTAGGAACTGGATTTGCAAGCATCTGCTTTGCATGGAGGCAGACTTTTGCCTGTTATCTCTTTGTTACAGCCCCGTAGAATCCCCCTGCCCTCCTCTCCCCCTCCCCCATTGCCAGTTCCTTTTAGGTGGTCCCAAGCTTCCTCCTGAACAAACTCTCTTCAGTCATCTCCTGTTGCCCTGCAGGTGCTAGAGAGAAGATACTAGGCTGTCGTCTCAAGGAGGCTGTTTCATGCAGAGGCAGTAATGGTCAAGCTAATGTGCATTGAAGCTCCAGCCCAGTTGTTCTTATCCTCTCTCTGAAGGGTGGACGGACACACCTACATTTCTAGTTGGCAAAAAGGGATCTCGGAGAGGCTAAGTAACCTGCTCGCCTTACACAGGAAACTTCTCGATGCACCTGTCCTATGCTGCATCGGGACACTAGAACTTTTGAGAAAAAGCAGGGACCCCACCACCACCAAGTGAGGAGTCTTTCCGGTCACTCCCCTGTCTCAGCTGTGCGAGCTTGGGCACACAGTGTATCCTAGACGTGCTGTCCCACTTCTTCAGGCCAGTTGTAAACATTAGGTAAGGGCGGAAAAGCTAGGGGCGGAGCTCAGCGGTGGAGCAGAGCTTCAGCAAGCCCCAAGTCCTGGGATTGATGCCTGGCTCCCTCCCTGCCCCCCCTGCCCCCCAACACAGAAGAAAACGTCACTGTTTTTCAGTGTGGCATGATCAGCAGGGGAGAAGCTAGCTCACCATCATTGGTCTTTGCTAACTACAGAGTATACTCTGGCCTTTGACACTACTCTCTTCCCCCTCCCACCCCAGCTGCCCCACACTTCCCTAGGAATTTTGGGCTTGCCCAGTGGCTTTTCCATTTCCAGATCATTCCATCCACCCTACTTTTGGGTTTCTGTTTTGTTGTTGTTTGTTTGTTTATTTTTTAAAGACGGCATCTCTACATAGCCCTGGCTGTCCTGGGGTGCTCTGTGTACAGCAGGTGGCTTCAAACTCACAGAGATCCGCCTGCCTCTGCTGCTGTTCTGGGGTTTAAGGCATATGTCACCACATGCTTCTGGTTTGCTGCTGTTGTTTGGTTTCTTGGTTGTTGTGTTTTTATGGGGCTGGAATTGAACCTAGGACTTCACAGTGTACTTTACCACCAAGCTTTCCCTCCAGCTTTTATGCCTTCTTTCTGTAGTTTCCATGTGGTAGTACACGCCTGTATTCCCAGCTCTTGGAGAGGAAGCTAAGGCAGGAGCATCACCATGTATGTGTTGAAGGCCAGTTTGGACTACATAGCAAGTTCCAACCCAGCCTGGGTCTGACTCAGCCAACCTACCTAGCCTGCCTGCCTGCCTGCCTGCCTGCCTGCCTGCCTGCCTGCCTGCCTGCCTGCCTGCCTGCCTTCCTTCCTTCCTTCCTCTCCTTCCTACCTCCCTCCTTCCCTTCCTTCCTCCTTCCTCTCCTTCCTCCCTCCCTCCTTCCCTTCCTTCCTCCTTCCTTTCCTTCCTTCCTCCTTCCTTTCCTTCCTCCTTCTCTTCCTACCTCTTTCTTTCTTTCTTTCTTTCTTTCTTTCTTTCTTTCTTTCTTTCTTTCTTTCTTTCTTCAGCTTGCTCAAAGGTCCCCTTTCCCCAGAAGTTGTACCGCACTTCTTAATAAAGGATGTCTTAATCCTTTATTTATCTGACACCAATATTTTGTTGGCAAGGCACTGGAGGCTGGCTCACTGTGTATGCTGATATCTTTCTTCATGAGCCTGTAGCTCCCTGGGGCTCCGCATCTGTGTTTGTGTACATTTGGGTTAGTGCCTCTTATGAACATCTGCTGTTTTTGCCCAGACAGCATCTCCCACTTCTCTTTTCCGTGAATGGTCTCTTTTCTCATTTTGTATTAGTTTTGGTGGGCCTGACCCTCCCTGCTTTCCCACTGGATCAGCTTGGGATCTTTCTAGCTCAAATGCTAGCATTTTATTATTCTCCTGACCAAAGGCTTGGTTCAGGGTAGGCATGGGATCTGTCAGACAAAGGGACGTGGCCCCTGGAACTTCGGCTGGACGCATCTGGAAATAAGCAGCCCCTTGGTGATATCCATCCTTGTCATGGTTCGGAGCCAGCCCTACTGAGGAGGAGGAGTACAAGCCAAACACATCCGAGTTTCCCAACTGGGAAAGCAAGTAAATGACTTTTTGTGCTGAGGCTGGGTTGAGCGGGTATCAGTCATTTGTGGTCAACAGCCTACAGCTATAGTCTGTGTTTGTGTGTTGGACATGTGTGGAATGTGCTGCTGCGCACATGTGTCTGCATGCACATGCGACAGGTGTACGAAGGCAGCGTTTATGAGTCTGAGATGCTGTGTGGCAGGGATGGAGGAAAGGACGGCACATACACTCATGCCCATATGCATCATGGGAATGTGAGCATGCCAGGGGGCTGTGCTCCTTGGAATGTCTGCGGGGCCACACGAATGGGAGAACACAGAACACATGTATATGTGTGGGAGTGTGTGTGTGTGGGAGTGTGTGTGTGTGTGTGTGTGTGCTGTGTGCATGGGGAGGGGGGAGGAGGGGCTCTGAGGACAAGTTGAGGTTGTGTCACATGAGAGTGGACCTGTGAGGTGCTCTTCTGGGAGAGAATCTGAGGTCCTGCCCAGCGTTGCATTCATATGTATGGGAACCTCCAAAAGCACCTGACTGGCCGGCTGGATGGCTCAACTGGGAAAGCCACGAGCTGCACAAGCCTGGTGACCTCAGTCCCATCTCCAGAATCCACAAGAAAGTGAAAAGAGAGAAGAGACTCCATAGTTTCCCCTGACTGACCATCACACACAGGTCCAACTGTTCACGCACATGCTGTGTAACCCCAGCTTGACTTTGCAGTTCCTCTGTCACACACACACATTCACACTCTCTCTCACACACACAGACACACACTCACACACACCCACACATATTCATATACTCACTCTCACACACACATACACACTCACATACACACACACTCTCACACACACACACACTCTCACACACACACTCACACACATACACACACATGCACACACACGCACACACATACACACTCACACACACATACACACTCACATACACACACACTCTCTCGCACACACACTCTCACAACACACACTCACACACACTTATGTACACATTTGCACAAATACACTGACACAGGCACTCACACATACACACACTCACATACACTCATATATACTCATACACTCACACATACTCACACTCACATACACTCATACACACACTCACAGATACACACACTCATGGATACACACTCACACACATAATCACAGGGACACACACTCACAAACACACACACATGCACATGCACACACACTCATTTACACATTTACACACACTCCTCACACACACATTCTTTCCCTCCCCCCCACACTACGAAAACTACTAATATTAAAAATACAGCCTATTGTCAGATCCACCCAACTAAAATCCTCAGTGCCTCCAATGACCAAAGCCAAATTCCTCAGAAAATCGAATGCTATCCAGACTCATAAAACTTTTGTTGATGTTGGTGAAGCAGAGGTGGTTTAGACACACCCCTGAGTAGCAGAGGAGGAAGTAGACGGTTGGAGCACAAAAAGATTTCCCCAGAACAGAGGCATTGCTCCCTCAAATAGATGGGTATTATGGGCAGGGATGGCCTTGGGGCACTCCCTTCTGAGGAACCTCCCTCAGCCCTTTCTCTCCAAGGCTGTGGTTGCTTTTATGGCTGGTGAGCTACTAAAGCCCCTGTGATATCGGGGTGTCTGTGGCCTCCAGGTCTGATCCGTTTCCAAGGCAGCCCTGGCTGTGGCTGTTTCTTTGCTGTCTATGCCTCACTACATCAATCAGAGAGAGCTTCCTAAGCTGGAGCCTCCTGGCCAGGGCTCTGACCAGGCCATCCAGCCCTCTGTGCATCCAAAGCCCCTGTCTTCTCACCCTTCTTACCTAGTCTCAAAACCCTTCTGTTCTCCATCTCGCCATTCACGAACATCCATTTTGTTCAACATGACTGGGAAGACTGGTGATGGCTTCGGCCACGGTGGGCTGAGACAGGGAGGCTAACACACACCTCCCAGAGGCCACCCTGCCGTTATCTTTTCTGGGCTCTGGTCTCTGAGGCTTCTTCCTATGTCACTGATCTGTGTACCCGGAAAACAGAAAAGGACACTTCTCTTCATTGGGGGGACACGTCACTGGCTTGGACCAATAAAGTCCAGGCTGACCCAGAACTTGCTATGTTGCTGAAGATGAACATCTGATTCTCTTGTATCTCCCTCCTGAGACACAGGGTTACAGATGTACACCACCACACTTTTATGCTAGTTTACGTGGTACTGGGGATAAAATATCTGTGCATGCTGGGCAGGCACTCTATCAACTGGACAGCCCTGGGCCCAAGAGCCTCTTTCTCAGGTAGCCTAAAACTACCCGAGAAAGACAGAAGCATTTGCACCTGACTTGTTAGCTTCCTTTGTCCTGCTGGGGGGTACCCTGGGTAAGTTGTGGGAAAGCTAAGCATTCAGAGATTCTTAGCCAGCCCCCATGAAGTGCAGGCTTTGAGGGGTGGGATGGCTGGAAGATGTTATTTTCAACTTCCAAAGATTCCCAGGCTGGAGAGATGGCTCAGCGCTTAAGAGTCAAGACTGTTCTTCCTAGAGGTCCTGAGTTCAATTCCCAGCAACCACATGGTGGCTCACAACCCTCTGTCATAGGATCCGATGCCCTCTTCTGGTGTGTCTGAAGACAGCTACAGTGTACTTATAATAAATAAATAAATAAATAAATAAATAAATAAATAAATAAATCTTAAAAAGAAAAAATTCCCTTTAAAGGAGGGTTCTAGAATGTTCCGAGAAGAGGGTTAAATGAAAACTTGGAAGATTTCATTGTAGGCCAGGTGGGCTTCAGGCAGCAGTAGTGTGAAGAAGGAGTTTGGACACCTCATTCCACTGATCCAGCTTTCTTGGGGCTAATGACGCTTTGTCCTTCCCGTCAGCTATGGCTGGTCACTCCTGCTGGGTGCCAGTGTCATGGCTGCTGAGCTCTTGTATAACTTAGATTGTTCTTCATCACCCTGTGGGAAGCATGTCCATGCTCGGGCGCGTGTGCATACAATGCCGAGTTATGCCTGTGAAGTGGGAGTCAGTTTTCTCGTCTTGCCAGCTTTGTAGCACTCTTATGAGAAGTAAGGGATATTTATAATAGTGTAAGGCACTTGCAATACTCATAAAGCCTCTTTTGGTGCCCCACGTACTAGAGTGAACGCTCCCTGACTTGGAAACTTGCTTCTCCTTGGGGTTGTCGGTCCAATTCCCATCCTGAGGTTTGAATGACCAGAGAGCCATGACTTACGGTGAAGAAAAGAAAGAAGAAAAATCAATCACTTGAGCCTGGTGGTACACGCCTGCCGGCCCTCGAATCTGTCTGGCAGGCAGAGGAAGGGGATACGCTGAAGTGATATGGACTACACAGCGAGCTTGGCCAGCATGGGCAACCTAGATCGTGTAAAAGTTACAAGAGAATGTAGAGAGGACTGGGGACGAGCTCTGCGGTGGATCACTTATGGCCTATGTTTGTCAGGCACAGACAATGAACAATTTCGCCTGAAGGCACAGAGCACAGAACCAGCAATCAACTTAATCACTCTTTCTGTGGCTTACCAGATGGCTGTCCACACCGTCTGTGGCTTCCTATTTAAACTGTTCAGCCGGGTACCCCCAGCTGTTTATACTCCGCCGCCACCGCCCTCAATATTTAGAATTGCTCCGTTGTTCAAAGTGATTTTTGGTACTTTGAGGACTTCGCCCTCCTGCAGGGACAGACTTTACGCTGCCTCCTGTTCCTAGCCCAAGGTCTGGTGTACAAACTCCCTGCCCCCCACCACACCTCCCACCGGACAGGGTCTCTTGTTCTCAGGTTGGCCTTAAACTCAAAATGTACCTGAGGAGGACCTGAACTTCTGCTCCTTCTGCCCCAACCTCCTGAAGTGCCAGAATTATAGGCGTGGACCACCACACCCAGTTTATGTGGTACTGGCACCAAACCCAGGTTCTGTGGCATGCTAAGCAAATAATTGAACTACGTTCTTAGCCACTAATCTTTTTCTTTTTTTCAATGATCGTATTTTAAAAATTACTTTTATTTACTTGTGTTTATGTGTGCAGTGGTAGGAGAGGGCTGGGTCTTAACATGGGGGGGTGCTCCTTTCCCCCTTGGATCTCCAGGAAACACAGAGTCGTCTGTGCAGGGCACCCTCACCTTGTCACAAGCGTGTACGCCCCTTTTGTTGAACAGGCTTTTGTGACCGCAGTGGCTAGAGACAGCCTTACAAGGAGTTGTACCTGTGGCTGCCCTAGTTTGGTTCCTTCTCTGACTACTTGTCCCTAGTCCCTGGGGCCTTTCCCTTCTACCTCTACCCTGGGGAAGTCCCAGGCAGAAGCCATTGGACAGAGCAGCCCTGGCTTCTCTGGCTGAGCAGAGGCCATATTGGGAGGGGTTGATTGGGGGGTCTCTGGACACTCACAGAGGTCTGACAAACGGTGAGCAAATGCTCTGGCCCTGGGTTGAGCTTTGGGCTACACAGCACAGGGGTCTCACCTTTACTGACGCCTTACCCACGCCTTAAGAGACATTCTTGGGACCAAGGAACCAGGTGGCTAGGGTGGAGGAAGCCAAGACTTCAGGAAGGGTGCTGGAAATTCTCCCTTCAGGTCCCTACAAAAATGGTGTGGGGGAAGGGGAGAAAGGGAGAGTTGGCTGTCCCTCCCCAGGGCTGCCATACCTGTCTGACCAGCTCCTCCCTTTCTCCTTCCGCTTTTTCTCACTGGCTTGGCGCCAGCCATGGTTCCCTCCCTTTGGTTTGCTGGAAAAAAGGTCTCTAGTCTTGCTGGGTGTGGGCCTGTGTTAGACAGGGGGTGGTAAACACACGCCCAAATCAATTTCCACCTTAAAATGAAGTGTCGATTCAGGGGATGTGAGAGGACCTGGTGTAAATAGAATTTACCTTTTCTTTAACATGCCGGAAGCAAGACCTGGGACTGAGGTCTAGGCTCCTGGCAAAGGACAGGCAAGGAAGGAATATGGTCACTGTGTGCCTTGATCTTTCTGGAAGTGACCTCAGAGGGAGGGGGGGGAGAGGGGGGGGGAGGGAGGAGGGAGGGAGAGGGAGAAGGAGGGAGAGAGAGAGAGAGAGAGAGAGAGAGAGTGCTTCTGTGAAGGGAATTAGTGTGTCTCTCTAGGGGTGATTTCTGGATCTCTGTCCCTTTCGGTAGGAACCTATATGTGCCCATCCTGAGTCTCTGTCATCTCTGTCCCTTTGCCTATATGTGACCCTTCTGGGTCTTCCGAGTCCTGGGTGTTTTTCCTGGAGACGGGAGGGATCCATAGATAGTTCTCTTAGTAGGTGCATACTCTTTTCCCTGGCTGTGGGGTGGTGTCTGCTAGCTTCCCTGTCCCCCAGGGGATTTGGATATCTGTCCTCTTTTGGTTTCCTTAACTCAGATCCACCCAGTCCCCACATTACACCCTGCAGTACCTTCCAGAAAGCCCAGCACATCGGGTAATTTAATTGCAGGTGGAATCTTTGCCTTGGGGATCCAAACCTCTTGCTCGGTACCCACAGCGTGCCATAGCCTGCCCCGCCCAGGCCTGGAGGGCCTTGATCAGCTCCCTGGTCTCCAGCCTCCCACAGGTGCAGGCCGTGCCCCAGCTTGCTCTCCTGACTCACTCTGATAATGAAATAATGAGTTCAGGGAGACAGGTGCAGGGAGAAGGTGCCATCCCCATCACACATGGGGCCAGTTGGGAGCCAGGGGCAGAGGAGGAGGGTCCATGTGGCTGGAGAATGAATCACCAGCAGGGCCATGCCGTTCCAAGGCACCATGACTCACTGCGCTGGGAGCCTTGGGAAGGTGTCTCCAAAGAAGCAATTGAAATGAAACCTCTGTGCCTCTCTTCTCTGGGGTCTCCCTTTCCTGCCTTGGCCTCTGTTCTTCATTCTTCACTATTCCTCGATGCCTCTGGTGCTCTGTCTGGCCTGGAGGATTCTCCCGGTCTTGGCAGGAGAGGAAAATACTGTGTTGTGTCCAGAAAAAAAGAGTTGTGTTTGATTTCTCTTGGACAAGCAGAGCTAGAAGCATGTGTTCATTCATTCTGCAAATATCTACTCCCCCCTCTTTGCCAGGCTATGGGTGCGGGGTGCCTCACAGATAGCGGGGCGTGGGATGGTGGTGTAAACTGTAACCTGGATGGACAAGGCAAACAGGAGCTTGGGAATGGAAGGGCCCTGCTGGCCAGCCTGGCCAGCCCCACCTAAAGGAGGTCTCTTGGAGGTATTAGGAGAGGCCAGCCAGATGTGGTGGGGTGGGTGGTAAAGGTGGGTTCTGGCTTTGGTTAGGCTCTAGGGTACTTATACCCACAAAGGGGTTGTGACTCCAGATTCGGAACCATAGGGTATTTGATATGTCACCTCTGGGAAGGTGTGGCTCTATCCCTAAGGAGGTGTTGCAACCCACTGGTTGAGAACCTATAGCATATCTGTTATGTGACCTCTGAGGAAGGGTCCGTCCAACCTTCCGTGAGTTTTAACTTCTAGTGAGTTCAAGTAACCTGTTTGACTTGAGAATCGTTTGTTTGTTTGTTTGTTTAAAACTAAAATGCCTGGGGACCCTTTCTGCCCAGACCTCCCAGAGTAGCTCTCACAGGAGGACAGGAGATAAAACAGCTTAGGTCTCTATGCTCAGAGATCCCAGGCTCTCTTCCTGCCTTCACAGGGCTCAACTGCTCTGTCCCGGATTGATTTTTTAGGGTGGGGTTGGAGAGGGATCCCGGATGGGAGCAGCTCTCTGCTGCCCTCACCTGAGTCCTGTCCGGAGGTTGCAGATGTTGGGTTAGGCCCTGCCCTCTAGTGTCTAGCCACTCAGGTAAGAGGCCCTTTTCCCTCCCCTGGGGCTGGGCTCTTCTTTTATAAAGGGCCTTTGCTGGGCGCTGTCCCACCGTCTAGAAGCAGCTGCTCGGCTCGCTCTCGAACCTCCGTCTTCAGCTCACTGCCTTCACTCCAGACTTCACCATGTCCGTCAGGGTGACTCAGAAATCCTACAAGATGTCCACCTCCGGTCCCCGGGCCTTCAGCAGCCGCTCGTTCACGAGTGGACCCGGTGCCCGCATCAGCTCTTCCAGCTTTTCCCGGGTGGGCAGCAGCAGCAGCAGCTTCCGCGGAAGCCTGGGCGGCTTTGGCGGGGCTGGTGTCGGGGGCATCACGGCGGTCACGGTGAACCAGAGCCTGCTGAACCCCTTGAAGCTGGAGGTGGACCCCAACATCCAGGCTGTGCGCACTCAGGAGAAAGAGCAGATCAAGACCCTGAACAACAAGTTCGCCTCTTTCATTGACAAGGTGAGAGCCCTCTCTGCCCGACTAACCGTCCCGCGCTCTTTCTTCTGCAGTCACAGAGATGGGTACATCTCTGGCCCCGCATAAGCTCCTGTTGGGACCCACTCACCCTGGCCACACTTTCTTCTACTTCTCTCACACACGTTAGTTTGGGCCGAGAGGGTCTGAAGTGCTTGTGACTAAATCCTGGGACACCTCCCCAACCACTGGCAGGCCTGGTCCCTTCCTTGTCGCTTTGCTCTCTGGTGGCAGGGACGCTCCCACCCCGAACCCCGGCCCCCAGAACTGCCCCAAGGTTTCCTCTTGGTGCTCAGTGCATTTTTCTATCTTCCTGTTAAATAATGGAGGGTGTGTGAGATTTTTAGAAGGTTACAGGTGTCTTGGTTGAACCCGACGAGCTCAGATGGAAGTCTTTGGTGCCCAAGGCCAGAGCAGAGAGTGGGGGTTCCAGGCTGAGTCACTGCTCGGCCCCTGCCCTGCTCCAGTGTGGGCGGGGCCGCTGCAGAGCCAGGGCGGAGGTCTTGGGTCTGCCCTTCCACCAGGAGGAGCTCCGCGAAGCGGCGGAGGTGGGGTGGGGAGGGGGAGTCTCGGGGCTCCGCCTCGGGAAGGCCCGTGCGGGATTCAAAGTCTGCGGGCGTTGGACACTCCGCTCCTGTTTCAGGGCCTGTTAAAACCGGAGTTTATGACCCCAGATAGCGTCGGCCTGCCCACGCCCCTCTGCGAGTTTGGCCCTTGTACCCCTTTCAAGCTTTCTACCCTGGCTCCGCCCCAACTGCCTGGTTCCTTTGCAAGTCGAAAGCTAGGCCAGGTTTTGCAGTCCGGTGGCTCAGTGGCCTGGGGACGATTGGCCCTTTCTGCTGACCAGCTCCTGAGAGGCGGTGTGGGAACGGGAGGAGGGAAAACACGGGGCTGAGCCGGTGGAATCGGACGTCCAGGGAGCGTCTGCCTCTTCTTCACTAGGGCTTGCTAGCTCCCAGGGCCTCTAGCGTCACACTGAGTCCCGATGGGGAGCAGTTGGCACGGACGTGGCGTGTGCCGCGTGGTTACAGATCCCGCAGTTTTCTCCGGTGGCCCCTCTTTGTCAGGTTTGACTTCCTTATCTGTAAAATGGACACGGCAGGCCTCAAATCGGTTTCTCTGGCCTGTTCAGCTCAAAGTGGGAGGAGCTTTGGCAGCACCTGGCCCGAAATCAGCATTCCTTTAGGATGAAATGCTAGAATTACTTGGGTTATTTTAAGTAATTACAGGGAAGACAGGATTTATATCGTGGGTTGTGGGAAAGTAATCTGATTGTACCCTCAGGATGTCTTCTTTCTAGTTTCTCCAGTTTAAACAGCATTCAGGCTACTATTCTTACAGAAGACGTTCGTTCCCCTTGCCACGTCTTGGATTGCATACTCTAAGATGTGAAGGGGGAAGGGTTGTGGATATGGTGGGACACCCAAGGCTGAGGGTCTCCAAGGCTGTTCCAGCAGGGTGGGAAGGATGGAAGGAGACACACATACCTGTTCTCTTGCCTCACAGTTTGCTAAAAGTGGGCTAAAAGTGGAGAAGGGACTCCTCAAAGTCCCTACCTGAGCTTCTGGAGGCATTTGAAGGGTTTGGGAGACCCAGACCAAGTTACACAGCTCAGGGTAGCAGCAGTGTTGCTGTAGGAGCCCTAGCAAGCATTCCTGGATGCAGGGAGGAGAAAGTTCCCTTAAATTTCCAGGACCTTTGTTCAAGATCCCATCAAACGATCGTCGATACCATTCTCAATCGGACAGACCTTTAGGAAGCGAGGCTGTGACGTATTGTCTATGCAAATGAAAGCCCCTCGGCTGTCGTTAGCCTCTCCCATCCCGAGTGCTGGAGGAACATGGCTCCCGACACTGAGCTATTTCCCCAGGTCCTATGTGACCATGGGAAGAGACGGCGATTGTCTCCCTTCAGATCCTGACCCTAGCCTGACGCGGACTCTTTTTTTTTTCTCTCCGTGTTCTTCCCACGCAGGTACGCTTCCTGGAGCAGCAGAACAAGATGCTGGAGACCAAATGGAGCCTGCTGCAGCAGCAGAAGACATCCAGGAGCAACATGGACAACATGTTTGAGAGTTACATCAACAACCTCCGTCGGCAGCTGGAAGCCCTGGGCCAGGAGAAGCTGAAGCTGGAGGTGGAGCTTGGCAACATGCAGGGCCTGGTGGAGGACTTCAAGAATAAGTGAGCCCCTCCCTGAATAAAGCCCTCTTTTGGGGGGACGGAGGCCTTATGTTCTTGAGACCCTCTGCTTATGGGCAGTTTGGTCCTGCGGTCGTATGGTCAGTTTTGCTTCAGTCTCAGGACTGGTCTACCACAGGGCAACACATTTCTGGGTTAGATAGCGTGCCTAAGCTAGGTATGGTGGTGCATATTTGTAATAGTCATTCAGGGGACGGGGGTGGGGTGGGGGTGGGGGTTTACACAAGCACAGCCTAATTTCCCAGTGAGTTCTAGGCCAGCCAGAGCTACATAGTAAGATTTTATTTATTTATTATTTATTTTGCACTTAGATGAGAGAGAGAGAGAGAGAGAGAGAGAGAGAGAGAGAGAGCGCGAGAGAGAGAGCGCTAGTAGTCCTCACATTTACTCTAACATCTGTGATCTGGCAAGCTCCCCAGAGAGTGCCCTGAGGTGACAAGCCCCAGGCCCCGTCTCTTAGCGTGCCAAGTCTGATGTGTATTTGGAGAGTGCTTTCCTGCTCTAGGCCTCCCCATTGACTGAAAGGAAGGTTGGGTGGGGGTTGGGGAGTGGGTATGGAGGGCAGAAGGACCAGCTTTGCTTGCCCTACATCTCTGAACTAAGATATTCATCTCCCCTTAGAAAGCAAGGTGGGGTAGGGGTGCACACATTTAGCGCTTACAAAGCCTTGGGCTCCGTCCCGGCGGCAGCAGCAGCAGACCCAGGGCAGCCTTCGCCCTCGCCTTCGCCCACTGACTCCAGGTCTTTCCTTACCAGGTATGAGGATGAGATCAACAAGCGTACAGAGATGGAGAATGAGTTTGTCCTCATCAAGAAGGTGAGGGTCTGGGGGCGGGGCTACAGAGATGGGGCGGAGCTTAAGAGCACTTGCCTTCCTTCCAGAGGACCGAGTTCAGTTCCTATTGCCTGTATCATATCAAATGGCTCACAACTGCCTGTAACTGCAGCTCTAGGGGATCCGATGCCTCGGGCCTTGGAGGGCGCCTGAACTTGTGTGTGCATAGCCACGTGCAGAAATACACACACGCATAATTAAACGTGATGAAAATTAATTTAAAAAATAGAGAAGAAAGATAAGGTCATCCTACCTATATGTAGATGCAGGAGGCATGGCTTTGGGATTTAGACTAGGAATTCTCTGGTATTTTCTGATGAGCTCATTGCTTTCTAAGTAACAAGACAGATTCTTTTGCCATTCGACGCCTTCTAGATAACAGTAGAAAGGTAGGCAGGACAGAGAGTTAACTTCCTGAAGTTAGATAGTATACCAGATATCAAGTTGGACAAGGTTAGCGGTCTAGCCTTAGCTTTCTGAAGGGGGAGGGATGTGGGTGGGAGCAGGAAGCAGAGATAACGGTACTTGGCTGGAGAGATGGCTCAGCAGTTGAGAGCACTGGATGCTCTTCCAGAGGATCCGGGTTCGATTCCCAGCAGCCACATGGCAGCTCACAACTGTCTGTAACTCCAGGTTCAGAGGCTCTGAGACCCTCACGTAGACACACATGCAGGCAGAATACCAATGTACATGAAATAAATAAATAAATAATAATAAGTAAATAAATAACAACAACGATGACAATAAATTTAATAATAATAATAATAATAATAATAATAATAATAATAAAAATGCGTGGCTGGGATCCAGGGAGAAAGAGGCTGGGTTGTAGGATCAGCACCAAGTATCAACCATGGGTAGATGCTGGGAGCCCCTGAGCACTGAACTCGGGCTCCTCTCCCTACCTTCAGGATGTGGATGAAGCCTACATGAACAAGGTGGAGCTTGAGTCCCGCCTGGAAGGACTGACCGACGAGATCAACTTCCTCCGGCAGATCCATGAAGAGGTATGTTCATTCTCAGGGGCTGGAGTGGGCTGGCCCTCCAGCCTGCCAGCGTCCCACTCTGGCGCCCAGCCAACAGGCTGCAGCTGTTAAAATTGTTGTAGAGGCTCCGCCCCCTTCTTGAGATGGGCAAATGAGCTGAGGGGTGAACTGACCTATCCCAGGTCCTCACACAGCCTAACTTAGGCTCATGCTGTCCTCAAAGCCCCTCCCCTGGTCTTTGAGCTGTTTTGAAGACCCCCTTCCCCTTGGCTGTGCCTAACCCCAGGTTTCTCTTGATGCCGCCCTTCATGGCTCAGAGTTTTGACCCTAACCCCGAGACTCCCTTCCACTGTGCATTTGACGTCTTCACACCCTGGCTCTTGCTTTTTCCTTTGTCACGTTGCAAAGAGTCCTGTGAACAGGGACAGAGCCTTATCACCCCCCCTCCCCCTTTGCCCCACAGGAGATCCGTGAGCTGCAGTCTCAGATCTCAGACACGTCTGTGGTGCTGTCCATGGACAACAGCCGCTCCCTGGACATGGACAGCATCATTGCTGAAGTTCGTGCCCAGTATGAGGACATCGCCAACCGCAGCCGGGCTGAGGCCGAAACCATGTACCAGATTAAGGTAAAGAACGGGGCCACAAGCCTGAGCCTCCCTTCCTGGCCAGTTCTGTGCCCTGGATCGTTAGGAGGGAACAGAGTACCAAATTCCACTCTGCCTGCTGTGGGCTGGCTCGGCACGATGGAAGCCTGGAGTTCTGGAGAGGGGCCTTCACTGGTGTGTGCATGTGTATGTGTGTGAGAGTGTGTGTGCATGCGTGTGCACATGTTTCTGCACATATGTAGGAGCTTGGTGAGTGAAATTTCAGCTAAAATCTCACTTCCCTCCTTGCCCCTGCAGTATGAGGAATTGCAGACCCTGGCTGGGAAGCACGGGGATGATCTGCGCCGCTCGAAGACGGAGATCTCCGAGATGAACCGTAACATCAGCCGCCTGCAGGCGGAGATTGACGCCCTCAAAGGCCAGGTACTGGTGGGCTTGGCTGGGTCCGGGAAGAGGGGGTCAGGGAGGAAAGGGGGAAGGAGTCTGTGTTCAGGGTTGAGAGTGGCAGGGGCAGCTTCCTAGTCAGCTGTCTCCATTGCTATGGGGAAGCTATGGGATGCTGAGATGCATCTGGAGAAGAGCTCTGTGTGTTAGCTAGAGTCCAGGCCCCCGGGCCTTCTCTCCTTAGTCTACCATGTGCAGGGCAATGGCGGGTTTTGCTGCCTTGTGGAAACTCTAGGAGGCAGGGATCTGGTCTGGTTCAAGCAGAGCCCCTACACTGCCACTGGTGGAAGTGTGAGGGGAAATAGTTGACAGCGGCTCCCATTGCTTCCTGTGCTAGCTCACTGCCACCTGTAGAACTTCCCTTTTGGCTGGATGGAGATGGTCTAAGGGAGGAGAGACCCTCAAAGAAGCTCAAGGTGGGGCTGAGCATGTAGCTCAGTTTGCTCTAGGACTTGCCTAGCAGCCCAAAGTCCTGGGCTCAGTACAGCGTACAACCGAATGTGGTGCTACGCACTGGTGATTGGTAGGCTGCAAAAGGAGGGTTGCTGTAAGTTCAAGGCCAGCCTGGGCTTCAAAACAAATGACAACACAAAGAAGCTCAATGTGGACGGGTCTTAGGGAGGGACATACACCAGATGCCACCTGGGTGCTCATATGTCTCCTTCCCCACAGAGGGCAACCCTGGAGGCGGCCATTGCTGATGCAGAGCAGCGTGGGGAACTGGCCGTGAAGGATGCCAATGCCAAGCTGGAGGATCTGAAGAACGCCCTGCAGAAGGCCAAGCAGGACATGGCCCGGCAGCTGCGGGAGTACCAGGAGCTGATGAACGTGAAGCTGGCGCTTGACATCGAGATCGCCACCTACCGCAAGCTGCTGGAGGGCGAGGAGAGCAGGTGGGTTTGGAGGTCTCAGAATACCTGGAATGGGGAGGGGTGGGTGCTGTCCAGAGCCCTCCTGGGACTTGGATTCTGCTCCGGCCCTGACACTCCACGCGTCTGGTTTCAGGCTGGAGTCTGGGATGCAGAACATGAGCATCCACACGAAGACCACCAGTGGCTACGCAGGTGAGTATCCTGGGCCTTGGGGATGGAGGGTAGGGGGCCAGGGGATCGGGGCTCTGAGAGACCTGTGCTGAGGAGCAGGTGACAGTTCCAGGATGATTGGTGACAGACTAAGGACCCAAACAGAATGCCCAGTAATGGAGTCCCACACGAATGCTAGCTGTGTGCTGCCACCTGTGCCAAGTCCCTAATGTGTGTCATTGTCTTTTTTGTGTCTTCACATTTTGCAAACTTCAAAACTCCCTCCATCTAGCTTGAGAGACCGGCTCGTTTGAGTGCTAGTCAGGGACATGCGGCTTAAAGGGGAGCCTTTTCCATGTTCGGTCTGCTTCTCCACATAGCCGAGTAGTGACCAGGCAGGGATCGGTCAGGTCTAGACCAACCTCTCCATCTGTGGTTGTCAGAGGGTGACTAGGGAGAAGGGGCTCTAAGCCTGTGCTCACACGGCTGTCTGTATCCTTTGTCCCGGACCAGGAGGACTGAGTTCATCCTACGGGGGACTCACTAGCCCCGGCTTCAACTATGGAATGAGCTCTTTCCAGCCCGGCTTCGGTTCTGTTGGGGGATCCAGCACTTATAGCCGCACCAAGGCTGTGGTCGTGAAGAAGATTGAAACCCGAGATGGGAAACTGGTGTCTGAGTCTTCCGACATCATGTCCAAGTGAATGGCCACTGAAGTCATTGCCAGCCTGAGGTCCTGCAGCTGCTCAGGGGTCAAGGGGAGACAGCTGTATGGCAGAGTGCAGGGAACTAGGGACCAGCCAGAGGACCAGCCCTAACCCTCTGGCCAACCTTGGGAGGAATTTCCTATCTGGGATATGTCAATGCCCCCTGCCTTCCTCCCAACTCAATTGTATTTTCCAAAATAAAGCCTCAGCTGGCTGTATCAACTAGCCTTGCTCTGTGTATGTATTCGTGTAGGTGGGAGGGGATGGGCAGGAGGATATAGAAGCTGGGTGTGCAGGGCAGGGAAGTCCTTGTCCTCCAGGCTGTTCCAAGAGAATGTCTTGTTGGAAGCTGGTCTGTCCACGGAGTGTGGTTCTTTACCAGTGCATAGCCTCTTACAGTTTACGGCAGGGTCTCAGATATCCATGTTCCCTCGAGGTTTGCAGCACATTCAGTGAGGAATCAGGTTTTGGGTGGTCCTATCTGAGAGTCAGCGGTGCTGTTCCCCAGAGCTCAGGCATCAGAGTGGCTGAGCGGGGCATGGAAGTAAGGACCGCCCAGTTCTTGCCTGTCCTTGGCCAGAGACACGAATTCCTTGTGTCCTTCAGCCTTCTCTATTTCCTCACCAGGGACCTAGGAGGTCTGGTTTCCCAACCTTCCAGATGTCCAGAGTCTATTTTTAGTGATGGGGTGTGTTGGGCCTGCAATTTCTAGATGCCACGATAGTTCACGATAGGACTTGGCACAGATACGTGGGTTTGCCCCTGCTCTTCACCAACATACCCTCCCGCACTGCTCTTAGTGCCCCTGCCTTCCCCTTGTAATCTCGATAGAAAGGGTGTGTGTGGAGCCAGTGTTTGCATGTGGAGGGTGGACTGTGTGCTTATGGGTGTGTATAGGTTCACCGAAGTATGTGAATGGGTTTGCCTATCTGTCAAGCAAGTGTCCCAAGGTTTAGAGAAGGGCAGGAGACAACTGGATGAGGCAGTACTGGCACCACTGCCATCAGTGTGGAGTTTCCCACAGTTACATGGTCCGTGTCCCAGGCTAGGTGTGTATCAGGCCTTGGGATGACCACCAAGGCTTTCACTATTTGTTGAAACCAATGGAAAACTGGTGCAGAAAGGACAGGAAGTAGGGCCAGATTGGACAGGAAGTAGGACAGATTGGACAGGAAGGAGGGCCAGACTGGGCAGGAAGTAGGGCAAGATTGGACAGGAAGTAGGGCCAGACTGGACAGGAAGTAGGGCCAGACTGGACAGGAAGTAGGGCAAGATTGGACAGGAAGTAGGGCCAGACTGGACAGGAAGTAGGGCCAGACTGGACAGGAAATAGGGCCAGACTGGGCAGGAAGTAGGAACAGACTGGTACTGGAAACTCCCACTAATTTCCTAGTCCCCTGGCATCAGCCTTACCACCTTCCTAGCTACCTGGATCCGTGCATCTGGGCTTTTAGACTGTCATTGTCCTTCCAAGCCTTCTGATATGCTCAGTCAAGGCCAAGGAGCCTAAGTAAGGATCTTAAATAAGAGACTTCAGTTATTATCGTGTTAATCAGAGCTTGTGCATCAGCCCCAGTTAGTTGGGTTTGACTGCCTATCCTTACTTATAAGCCAATTAAAAAAAAAACAAACCAATAATAGTGAGAAACAGGAACTCTTCAACATGGCCACATTGGTCACAAAGAAACGCAGTTACACCGCAAGTCCATTTTTAGGATCCTGGCTTGAGATTTGGGGTTCAGTAAGCACGAGAGCTATGCATAGTTGGTCGGTCGTGGCCAGGGGAATGGCCCCACCCACCAGTGAACCATCATTTTCTTGGCTCCAGCAAAGCGGTCTGATAACTGGTCAATCTGAACGCAAAGGCACACCCTTTGTGCTTTCAAACATTTACACTTTATTATTCATTCATTCATTGTGCACAGGCATGCATGTCAATGTGGAGGTTAGAGAACAGCCTGTAGGCGTGGTCCTCACTTTCACCCCGTGGGTCCTGAGGGTGGAATTCAGGTCGGCAGGCTTGGTGTCAGGTGTCCTTATCATCTGAGTTCTTTCCACCGTCTTTATTATTATTATTATTATTATTATTATTATTATTATTATTATTATTACTATTATCTTATTTTTAACGCAGGGTCTTACTGTAGCCTAGACTCACGTGCCTCAGATGGGATGACAGGTGTACACTAAACACCCTTGGAGGTAAATGCAGTGTTATTACCGTTTACAAACACAGTGAGTCCCAGGAAACAGGAGGATGGTTATCAGGATTGCCCTGGGCGATTGGAACAAGCTGAGAGACCTGTTGCCCACTAGTGCCCCAAGTCAATATTTTCAGTTTTGCCACACCCAGTCCTTGAAGCCAGCCACCTGTCTTATCAGGTTCTGTTGCCAGGCAATGGGTGGGTTGGGAGCAGCCTCTGATCAAAGTTCCCAGATGATCTCCGCACTCTGGATGTTTGCTGAAGGGAAGGCAATACGGCTCCTCCACGATAGAACCCTGTCTGATCTCACGCACATTCACCATGGGGGTAAGGCCGTCCATTGCTCAGGAGGATCCTTCTGTACCCGTCAGAATTTATGTGTTTACTTTTAGTCTTTTTAAAATATTTACTTCTACGGGTACAGGTGTTTTGCCTGCAAACGCCTACACATTTGGGTCCCTGTTGCCCATAAAGATCAGAAGACGGTGTTGGGATAGAAGTTACAGACAGTTGTAAGCTGCCTTGCGGGTGCTGGGAATTGGACCAGAGCCTTCTGGAAAAGCAGCTTAGTGCTAAGCCATCTCTCCAGATCCTTCTTTTGATCCCCAAGACCACATGCACCAGGCACGGTGGGACAGACCTGTTATCCCAGCACTCAGGAGGTAGAGGCAGGAGGATCAGAAGTTCAAGTTTGAGGCCAGCCTGGGCTATAGGAGACCCTGTCTCGATGAATGAATAAATGAATGAAACATACATTTTATTTACATGAGGAAACTTGGAAGAATAGAAGATAAAAGTTTCAAAACATACCTAGCCCTTGAATACTTGGAGGCCCTCCACCTGGAGATTCGGCCAACCACGGTAGCAGACATTCCGGGAGAAGGGACTGCACCCACATCTCAAACATCCAGATTTCCTCCCTTGTCCTTATGGCCTAAATAAAACATCTAACATTATATAGCATTTTCATGACATTAAACGTAGACTAGCAACGACTCATAGTATAAGGAGTTGGTGTGGCCTGTGCTCCTAATTACAGCTCTTTTTTTTTTTCTTTTTCTTTTTCTTTTTTTCAGAGCTGGGGACCGAACCCAGGGCCTTGTGCTCGCTAGGCAAGCGCTCTACCACTGAGCTAAATCCCCAACCCCCTAATTACAGCTCTTGAGAGCAAGAGGAAGTGAGTTCAGTGCCAGTCTGGGCTGAATAGCTAGACTTGGTCTCAGATCAACACCCAAAGCAATCAAACCCGAGACAAAACTAAAAAACCGAACCCAAAACCTACCAAAAAGCAAAGCAAAACAAAACAAAAACAACCCTCACAAACACCCCCAAAAGGAAAAAACACCCCCCCCAAAAAAAACCCCACTCCAAACCAAAACCAAACCAAACCAAAAAGAAAAAAAACCCAAACAAACTAAATACAATCAAAGCAAAATGGAGACCAAGTTCCAGGAGCTCATGTTAGGTTCAGTGCAGATCCCTCAATTTGGATTTGGGAGACAGATTCTCAGTATTTGGTAACCAGTATGGCCTGAAGTCAGTTTCTACAAGGGCTAAGGGCAGCTGTGGCTTTGCCCCTGCACAGCTCATGCTGAATGGATGAAAGAAACAAACATGGCCGCTCCTAGGTATGGTGGGGGAGGAGGAAGTTTATGTAAGAAGGAGAGCACAGCATCTATGCAGCATCTATGAGAGAGTTCAGAGTGAGCATGACCCTGAGCCGTGCGAAGAGACAGAGGGGGAAAGGAGAAGGGGGGAAGAGTTGCCACCCAAGAGTAGCCTGGGCCAAGAGACTGGCCAAGTGAGTAGGCAAAAAGACAGGTAACCAAAATGGCTGGATTGTATAGGGAAATAGGGAAGGACAGCCCGTCCATGAGAAGTTTAGGGTAGAGGGGAGGGCACACCAGCCAGAGGGCCCTGTAGTGGATGCAGGGGCGCTAGGAGAACCTGGAGCCTACATACGCTTTGCTGTGCTAAATAGACACTTGATCCATTTGTTCTGGGTTCGAAAGCTAACATCCCCTTACAGCCCACCGATGATCCTGAAAGGCAGGTAAGGTCCCAGAGCCACCAGTTTCCTTTTGGCCACACTGTATTTTTAATCACATTCAAGCTAATTTTAAATTTCAAAAATTTAAATTTGATTATTTAAATTAATTTAAATTAAAAATTACTTTCTGCGTTTGAGTGGGCCAGACGGCCATGAGCCCAATTCAATATAATTCATTATAATTCAATATAATACAATTCAAGAGCCCAAGAAGGTCCTGGCCTGCCCCGTGCCTGGCTTCCCTTGCAAAGGGCAGTGGGATTGTGTTTCTTGCGAGTTGTCCCGGGTGATCTCTGTGAGTGAACGGTTCCTGGGGTTTACACGCGTACACACACTTCAGCAATGCTGACTTGTGGCAAAGGGCAGGGCACAGCTTGTCGTCGATCTCCTGCTTTGACATCTACTCCATGTAGCGTTGGGTGGAAGGGAAGAGGGAAGGGTCAAGAGTGGTGGTCCTGAGGGTCATGGTGCGTTCTCTTCGGACTCTCAGAGCCGGCACAGCGGCTCGCTCCTCTTGCGTCCTTACTTCTCATAGTCCAGGACCTTGTCCCCACCCTTACCATCACCCCGATTTTCCAAACTCATTCCTCTTCAGCTCCGTTCTTGAGACTCTAATGCCAGCCACAGGGCAGAAGGGCCTCTGACACGACATGGCTGGGATGGGCCAGCCTTGGCTAACCACAGGGCCCTTCACTCTCTTCTTTTTCTTTCTCTGTGTGGTTCCCGCTGTCCTGACACTCGCGCTGTAGACCAGGCTAACCACGAAGTCAGAGCTCTGCCTCCCGAGTGCTGGGGTTAGACACATACCACGGTGCCTGTTCTCTGCTCTTTTACTGAGGTACTTTGTGTTGAGTGAACGTCGGCCTGTTAGCCACGCCCCCAGATCCAGATGTTTCCTGAGAAATACCCAGCTCTCCAGGTTTTTCTGCTGCCCAGATCGGACTTGCCACAGTGGGCGTGGCTATTCTTGGTTGGTAGGAGGGCATCTGGGAAGAGAAAGCCTCAATTGACGAACTGCCTCTGTCGGCCACAGACACGTGTCTGTGGGATATTTTTCTCAATGGTTAACTGAAGGAGGAGGGCCCAACCCACTGTGGGCAGTGCCACCCCTGAGCAAGCGGGTCTGGTTTGTATTAGGAAGGCAGCTGAGCAAGCCGTAAGCATTGCTCCTTCCCAATCTCTGCTTCAGTTCCTGCCTCCAGGTTCCTGTCTCGGCTTCCCTCGATAATGAACCACAAGTAACCTGTAAGCCAGATAAAGCCTTTCCTCCCTGAGTGGCTCCTGGTCAGAGTTTTTATCACGGCAACAGAGAAGCAAACTAATACACGTTACCTCTTCTTTCTGAGTCAGGGTTCACGTAGCCCAGACTGGCCTCAAACTCTATATGTAGTTAAGGATGGCCTTGAACCCTTGATCCTCTCGTCGCAACCTCCTGAGTGTTGGGATGATGCGTGTGAGCCACCTGTTCTGTGGTGCCAGGGATCACCCTCTGACCTTCCTCCATATGCTTCAACCCTAGATAGGCCTCCTTTATAGAGCGCTTGGAGATGACAGTGAAATTGAGCAGGAGTTTTAGAGCCCCCACGCCCTGTTATATTAACTTCAGTTGTCAACCTGCCCGAGTTTACCATCACCTGGAGAGAGGGACTATCAACCGGGGAACTTCCTCCATCAGACTGGCCTGTGGCCAAGTGCTATCCCTGGGCTGGCAGGCCCGAGCTATATGACAGAGCCTGAGTGGGACCTTGGGAGCCAACCAGTGCCCCTCTGGCTTTTCTGCTTCAAGTTCCTGCCTTGAGTCCCTGTCTTGGCTTCGCTTGTTGACGACCTAGAGCCTAAATCCTGCCCCCCTTCCCGAAGCTGCTTTTGGTCATGGTGATTACTACAGAAGCAGAGTCCAACCAGGATGCATTTCCCTCTCCCAGAAGGCACCGGCAGCTGCCCTTGCCCCGCAGCATTTACTGCTGCCGATGAGAGCCAACCTACATACACACTGTTATGGAGGCTATGGCTGACATTAGGATCCAGTCAGCGTTGGGGAGTCATGGCCCTAAAAGTCAGAGCGGACTTTCACAAGACCCAAATCGGGGTTTAGTTACTCCATTACTGGTGTTTATTCCCAAGATGAAGCCCCAGTCCTGGTGTGCCTCTGCCCACCCACAGGGTGTTATTTCTGTATGAAGCTGTAGCTGGGCCAATTCAAACTTATCCCTTTCTAGCTTAAGAATGTATGAGACTCAGGATATGGTTATTTTGTTTGGCTTTGGAAATTACTGGGGGGGGGGTTAACCCCTAATCTACTTTTCATTTTTAGAATTATTTATTTCATGTATTCCAGTACAACGTAGCTGTCCTCAGACACACCAGAAGAGGGCATCAGATCCCATTACAGATGGTTGTGAGCCACCATGTGGTCGCTGGGAATTGAACTCAGGACCTCTGGAAGAGCAGTCAGTGCTCTTAACCACTGAGCTGTCTCCCCAGGCCACCAATCATTTTAAATTAAGGACCAGAGTTTGTTCAACAAAAGCTGGTAAATGTGAGAATACAGAGTTTAGTATTACATATACATAGCAGCAGGCCAAACCTCCACATGAAGCTCTCTGGTTAGCCAGTGCTTCATTCCAGTGGGTCATTCACTCCTCTGCGGATGGCTAATTGGTGTCAGCCTTAGCTTGCACACTCAAGCTCCACTGGGCAAGGCTGCTCCCTCTGCTTGGTCCTCACTGCTGCCTTGGTTCTTCCTCTCTGAGTGAGTGACTGGGGCCTCAGGGTGAGGAGGCCCCACCTAGGAGGCTGTCAGTAAGGCTGCTAAACATGGAGTATGTAATCCTGTCACCTTGGGAGGCTTCTGCAAGGTTACTCACGATACCTTCTCCTAAGAAATGGTAGGGTTGGGGATGTGGCTCAGTTGATAGTGTTTTCCCACCATGCATAACGCCCCAGATTCAACCCCCAGCAGCACAGAGACTAGGCTGCTGCTTATGACCATGATCCCAGCGCTTGGGAGACAGAGGCAGGAAGATGGGACGTTCAAGGTCTCTCTTTGTAGTGCTGGCTGTCAAGAACTCACTATATAAACCAGGCTGGGCCTGGAACTCATAGAGATTCTCTCTGCCTCTTGAACCCTGGGACCAAAGGTGTGGGCCACCACACCCGGCATCTCTGTCTTCTTATTTTGTAGATGTTTTGGTAGGTGATTTATGGAGGTTCAGAATTGGGAGCAGAGAAAGCCGAACTTGATCTTGGAAACACAGGATTCCACTGGAGGGTTTTCCAGTTTGTTTGTTTGTTTGCTGTTGTCGTGGGAAGCAGGTACAGCTTTAGGAAGAGCAATCCTGGCATTGCCAGATAGGGACACATGGCTCAAGTCAGACCAGAGAAATGAACCCTGGGAACGAATCAAAAAACCTGGGTGGACATCAGGGCTCTGTCACCTATGGGATCTGTGATATGACCATGTCACCTCCCATGTCTTCATTTCAAGGAAGTGAGGACAACTGAGCCATGTCTCGGAAGTGGTGAGCTGCAGCACGCTGATGACATGAGGGGTTTGAAAACGAAGTGGAAATGACATTTCTGCTTGTCTTAGGGTTTCTACTGCTGTGATGGAACCTGGAGGCAGGAGCTGATGTAGAAGCCATGGAGGGGTGCTGCCTCCTGCCTTTTTCCTACGGCTTCTTCAGACTGCTTTCTTATAGAACATAGGACCACCAGCTCAGGGACGGCACCACCCACCATGAGCGGAACCCTCCCCCACTGATCACTAATTGAGAAAATGACTTACAGCTGGATCACATGGAGGCATTTCCTCAGTGGGCCCTTCCTCTCCGATGACTCTAGTTTGTGTCAAGTTGACACAAAACCAATCAGTACACCACTCTTTAGAAGATAATCTGTCTCCGTGCCTTCTCTTCCCTGTCACTGACACCTGAGATACATGTCACTTTCCACAGGAGCAGCCAGAACACAGAGGGGCAGAGAAGGCGCCTCTCTGGTCCGTGCATCCTTCTCGGTGAGGCTTCATCATTTCTCTGTTTTGTTGAGAATGAACTTGAGAGAGAGAGGGAGGGAGGGAGGGAGGGAGGGAGGAAGGGGGGGAGAGAGAGAGAGAGAGAGAGAGAGAGAGAGAGAGAGAGAGAGAGACTCTCTTTCTTTTTTTAAAAAAAGATTAACGTTATATATGTGGGTGTTTTGCCTGCGTGCGTGTTTGCTCACCCCAATAATGTAGTGCCTGAAGAGACCAGAAGGGGGCGTTATGGAGTTATGGCCGGCAGGAAGCTGCTGTGTTGGTGCTGGGAATCCAACCTGGAATAATAGCGGGTGCTCTTAACCGCTGAGCAATCTCTTCAGACCCTTCTTCATCCCTCCTGAACTAGCTTCCAGTCCAGAGTGGTCAGGTGGGCTTGGCCTCATCTGATCCTCTGAATATGTTCCTTGGGAGGCAAACTCAGTTTTCCGTTTAGGGTCCCAGAAGCAGACAGGTGACTTGCGAAGCCAAGGCATTTGGTGTTAGGGTTTAGATCAGAACAACAGACTTGGATCTAGGCCCAAAGCTTTTGCCAGAAAGCTGCCCTTTGTCACCTAGTGGAGACCACTGAACACAGGATCTGCCTTAGGCAGCGGTGGGGTAAGGCTCACACCTTGAGTATGCTGTATGGGTCTCTTTATGCAGGTTCCAGGCGCCTCCTGGTGGACACTGTGAGAACTGTCTTGCACTGTAGGGAGCGGCTCCCTTTTCTCATTTCTAACGTCCAATTGGTTACCTTTGGGGTTAACCTGACTAGCAATAACATGGATACCTTGAAGAGAGATTTTAGTTTAAAAGATCAAGTTTCCAAATACAAACAGGAACAAGGCGGCTGAGGTAAGTGTGGAGTGGGTCTGGGGGTAAGAAACTGGACAGATACCCCTGATTTGCACTTGAACAACATCAGACGGGTCTTCAGGGTCACAAAGCTCTGCCGACGATGTGGGACTTTTATTCTTCCAGTGCAGAAGGGAGTGGAGGCCCAGGACGGCCTGCTTTTCGGTCTCTAGATAAGATGGCTCACTCACAATTAGAAATGATTTCAGCAGGACAGACAGGGACGGTGGGAATAGAATCATTTGCCACATTTAATATACACATTTAATATACATATTAAGCAAGGGTCGTCAGAAGAAGTGGGACGTGTATGCAGTTAATCCCAACACTTGGGAGACAAAAGCAGCCTTTGAGTCTGAGTTTAAGTCTGAGTTTAGCCCGGTCTACTGTGGGACCCTGCCTCATACACACACACACACACACACACACACACACACACACACACACACACACACACACACACACACCGACCATACCTGGGTGTGGCTGAGGGAAGGTTTTATTGTATCTATGAGAGAGAGAGAGAGAGAGAGAGAGAGAGAGAGAGAGAGAGAGAGAGAGAGAACAGCTAGAGATATCTGGAAGAGTCCAGCAGGAAGAGAAAGTAGTGGCTTGAACGCGGCCAGCAGAATAGATCAGGCCGTGGGACTGGGGTGGGTGGAATGTAAGTCAGAGAGGAAGAGGAGGGAGGAGGGGCGAGAGGGGACCAGGAACCGGGAGCGGAGATCCAATAGACCCAAGAGAGAAAGGAGAAGCTGGGGGAAGGGGGTCAAAGCTCAAAGGGAGAGGTTTAGGGTGTGTGGGGGAGGGGCAGTGAGAAGTACTGAGGGCCAGGACTATGCAAAGCTGAGAGAGCCTAGCTGCCAGCTGGTTTGCACTCTGTTAAACAGAAGCTGCTGTTTATCCTGAGTTTCTTTCTGACCTGACAAAAACATAAAAAAAAAAAAAAAAAAAAATGGCTGCCATCAGTGCCACTGACTGCTGGGCTAGAGAGGCACTATGATGTCTCTCACTTTGTCAGTCCTTCAGCTGAAGAGCGCAGCAATGTGTACTGGGAAGAATCCAAGGAGCCAGAGATCACCCAGACAGAGACCATATTCCCAACTCCTGATGGGACTAATGGGACTCTGAATGGCCCAAACCCACCCCCCACGAGCTGCTTGGTGAGGTGTGTGTGTGAGAGATGGTTAAAGGCTGCTCACTGCTCACTGTAGTGACCACTGCTCACAGGTGCCTACCGAGGGCTGCTTCAAAACAGCTGGTTTGCTCTGAGACCTGCTAATGGCGCTAAATGGTATATCAGATCTGGAAGACTTGGTATCAGAAAAAAGAATGTAGAGTGTGCTCTGTGTATGCGTGTGTGTGCGGGGGTGAGGGGAGTGTGTGTCTTTTCCTTGTGTGCTCCACCTGTAATCGGAGATGGGAGGGGTGAGTGGAGGTGGCGATGGTACTTCCTGGCCAGGAAGCCTAGGAGAATTGAGAAACTGCAGGTTCACTGATAAGCCTGTCTCAAGCAGAGTGGATGGTGAGATGGCCAAGCAGATAAAGGCTTTTCCACCAGGCCTGATACCTTGAGTTGATTCCTGGAACTCACATGGTGGAGGGAAAGAATCAATTGGAAGTTGTCCTCTGACCTTTATATGTCAGCTGTGGCACATGTGTGTATATATACACACATGTATATATACACAAAACAAATATATGTAAAAAAAATAAAAATAAAAAGTAAGGTGGAGAGTGATAGAGAAAGACACCTGATGTTAACTTCTGGCTTTCACACACACGTACACACATGCACACACACATACACACACGCTCATGCATGCACACGCATATACATATATACGCACATATGTACACATATACACTTGCACACACAGATACATGTACACACGCATACACACAAACACACACTCACACACATCCACACACATCCACACACATGCACATATATACATGCACACACATACACATACACATACACTCACACACATACACATACATACAGATACATACACACATACACACATACAGATACACACACATGTGCTCATACACACATGCATACAGATACATGCACACAATGCACACACAGATACATGCACACACATGCACATACACATGCACATGCACATATACACACATGCACATACACACATGCACACACATGTACATATACACATGTACCACAGACACACATACACATGCACACACACTCACACACATACATGCACATACACACATGCACCACAGACACATACACATAGATATGCGGACACACACATGCACACACACATGCACATACATACACACACATACACACACATACACATGCATACACACGTGCACACACACACATACACCTGTATGGACACATGCACATACCCACCCGAACACCTATCACACACATACTTATGTTTGTAGGTTGGTTGCATGTTAGAACCAGACGTAAGGTACGTGGAATGATATAAAGTTTTATTTTAAGCTTAATTTCCCCTCAGGGGCAGATACAGGTGGATTTCTGTGAGTTGGAGACCACAGTGTGTTTCAGGACAGCCAGAGATGCACAGTGAGTCTCTCAGAATCCTACTGTCAGCTCTCAGTATGGTTTATACTTCTGTCTGGCCGGTGTCCAGCGGCATCTTTCAATGTGGAGGAGATACTGAGGTCAAGGAGAACAGGAAGCCACAGCCCTGTTTTTTTTTGTGCCCTTTCCTGTTTTCTGCTCAGGAATCTGGTTCCAGAGTGGCCAGAGTCTCAACTTTGCAGCACAGATCTGAAATTTTATGTGAAACCCGATTTCTATTATTCATGTATTTACCAAAAACGATTTATTTTTATTTCATGTAAATTGGTGTTTTGCCTGCATGTATGTTGGTGTAAGGTGTTGGATCTGCGGAAGCTGGAGTTACAGACAGTTGTGAGCTGCCACGTGGGATCTGGGAATTGAACCTGGGTCCTCTGGAAGAGCGGCCAGTGCTCTCAACCTCTGCGCATCTCTCCAGCCTGAAACCTGAGTTTTAAATGCTAGTGACTAGTCCAAATGTTTAAGGACTCCATCTTGGCTATCCTCACGTGGGTCACTGAGAAACTGTTTCTGGAAATTGACTCTAAGCAGGGACACAAAGACCAGAGGGACAGCCCTATAAGCCCCTGAACAGTGACACTGACAACCCCGGTTCCTGTCCTTGCTCACCAGACTTTGAGAGTCACTGCCGGTCTTGGGGCGCTGTGTTTGGGGAGTGGGCAGGGGCTCAGGCATAGTAGAGGGAGCCTGGGCTAGCTATAACAATATTAATGGTCTTTGTTTAGCATTATACATAAACTGCACTAAAAATGCCTTTCAGTAAGTTAAAGGTGGCGTCTCTACACAGAGGGAATTCTAATTAAATTGACACCACGAAGAACAACATAGGTCGCTTCCTTGTCTTCAGCTGAGCCAGTGCCAGGCTAATGCACACGAATTGAAACACAAGTAAGTCTGCTTGGTCCTGAGACAGCGGGGAAACATTTCCCAGTACTTAAAGATATTCACAGAGCCACTTATGCACATTGTACTGGCTGGCTTTGTGTGTCAGCTTGACACAAGCTGGAGCTACCACAGAGAAAGGAACCTCTCTTGAGGAAATGCCTCCATGAGATCCAGCTGTAAGGCATTTTCTCAATTAGTGATCAAGGTGGGAGGACCCAGTCCATTGTGGGTGGTGATGTCCCTGGGCTGGTGGTCCTGAATTCTATAAGAAAGCAAGCTGAGCAAGCCAGGGGAAGCAAGCCAGTAAGTAACATCCCTCCATGGCCTCTGCATCAGCCCTGGCCTCCAGGTTCCTGCCCTGTGTGAGTTCCTGTTCTGACTTCCTTTGGTGATGAACAGCAATGTGGAGGTGTAAGTTGAATAAACCCTTTCCTCCCCAACTCGCTACTTGGTCATGATGTTTTGTGCAGGAATAGAAACCCTGACTAAGACATGTATCTAAGCATGGAACCGATCTTCTGTTTTGGAGTAGCACTCCCCATCTCCATGAAAAGAGTGGACAACAGTAAGTAGAATTATTGTAATTATGTAACAGCCCTAGACCTTAGCACAACCGACTCCATGGTGGAAGGGCCATTCAGGCCATAAAACCCCACATGTATACAGCTCCACCCAGCAGAACTAAAACAGAGGTCTAAGCCACCAAAGTCCACAGTTCTGGGAAGGTCTCTAACTAACCTTGGACTAACCTTGCTTTTTAGCTCCTATAGTTCTGCTTCCGGCTAATTTTTGTTTGTTTATTTTTTTTGGGAACACCTTATTCATTAATTATACAGGTAACGTGGAGTAGACGGCGCGTACAGAAGTCGGGAACACCTCATTCATTGATTTTTGTCACTTATCTAGTTCAGTCGAATGCTCACAAGGAAAATAACCACCCAAGGCAGAAACTTCATTCAGAGCTTCACGAGAGCAGACAGATCAATACCGATCAACGTCCCTGCTTCTGACCGAATCATTCATCTTCAAACAGGTCATTTTGTAAGATGGACATCCGTGTTACGCCTTGAAAAGCTGGAGCACAACGTACAACCACAGAGTCAGAATCTTCATCAACGTATCCAGACAGGCGTCTGCTTGTAGTTTTTGGTATCCAAAACCTTTTTGCCGCACATCGCACACATGCCTTTTTTTGTAGGCACAGCCTCGACTGTCATGAGAACCTGGCTGGTGTACAGAACTTTTACAAATTCTGCAAGTGGAGAACTTATTTTTTTCCATGTGGATCAAACCTTGCTTCTTTTGACGTCAAAGCTTTATTTTCTGTGGTGTTCCGGGCCCTGCCCTTCCATGTGTCTGGAGTGATAACCCTGCCGAGTTTCTTTTCACACTTTTCACACACCATCCTTCCACGGGTCGTCCTGTCCCCTCAACCCATAAAGCAGGAGCAGTTGTCAAAATACATCAACAACACCTGTTTATTTTTAAACAGGGCTTCATTAAGTAGCTTTGCCTGGCCTGGAACTCTGTGTAAACCAGTCTGGCATCAAACTCATAGGGATCTTCCTCTGTCTCTCAGGCGATGGGGTGAAATGTGCATGTCTCACCACACTTGACCCCGTTTGAAGTTTTAAGAAGAGAAGCTATTAAATAAGCCCCCCCCCCTTTTTGAGGCAGGCTTTCTCCATGTAGCCCTGGCTGTCTCAGAGCCTGCTCTGTAGACGAGGCTGGCTTCAACTTAGAGATCTGCCTGCCTCTGCCTTCTGAGCGCTGGGACAAGAGAGTGCCCCATTACCGTTCTCCTAATTTCTCCCTTCTTCATTTCAGAGAAAATCAGTTTTGTCCCAAGAATGCAGAATTTGGGATTCTCAAATACTTCATCAGAGTGCCCTCTGTACAGGTTGGCATCCGTATGAGAGAATCCAGTGGCAAGACCTGTCTTCTGTCAATCTGATAGCCTCCTAGGACGAGGTGTACAGATCAGAAGCCTAACCTTCCAAGGTCTTGGATTTTCAGTTTCATCCCTTGAAAGGCTGTGCGGCGGGCGGAGGGGAAGTGTTTCAGTACACCGGAGGTACACCATCTGTCCACTAGGGGGCAGCAGAGGAGCACGGAGGAAACTGCTCTGACACCCAGAGCCTAGCGTGCCAGCAACCTGCAGCTCCTATTCCAGGAGCCAGACCTGGGCGGCTCCTGATCACAGCCTATCATTGGCCACAGAGGCATGCTTTGTACTAATCGGGAAGTTCTCATTGTTTTAGGTAGACTGTGACGCGGCGAGTGACATTTGTGTGGATTTTAGTCTCTATCCACAGGAGTCCCACACCTTGTATGGTATCCGGGTGGGTGGGTGGGAGATGAGCTGACTGCCAAGAGATGTGAGATGTCCTGGGCAGCCTTGTTTGTGAAGGAAACCGTGCACTGCAGGTCTAAATACCAGAGGAGAGGCACCAAGGGCTTGTTGTCACATTGCCTCGCTTGCTTGCTGTCCCCCATCTGTCCAGCAGGAGGCAGCACGTGGTTCCAGGAGCCAAGTACCATCTTTAGAGCCTTCTGAGGCCGACGAGGCTGGTGGTCCATGCCTCGTAAGGTTGGCAGACGGAAAAGGCCCCAGGGGGCACAAGCAAGGCAGGCATCAGAAGGCCACACCTGAGTTACTAGGGCTTAGTTGGCCTATGTGGGTCCCCAGCTCATAGGTCCATCACCCTGTAGTCCTGGAGTCTCAGGGTGCACAGTCGGGGCCATGCCAGAGTGGGAGTTTAAATGTCTTGCTTTCCAGTGTAGTGTGTGTCCCTCCATTGTCTCAGTAGGAACACACAGGAAACCTGAGCGTTAGGGTCTGCCTGACGTGACCAGAGATCTGGAGGGATCCTTTCTCTGCTGCTAAAAGTAGCCCAGTTCCTATCAGGATCCTTGAAGAAACCACGCACCATCTGCTCTCTGTGGCTGTGTATGCCTGACCCCCAAATATGCTTCCAACGTCTTGCCTGTCCATTCAGTGGGCATTTGGTCTCTTAATTCCGATATTCCCTGACAGTCCCTGGAGTCTGTACCTGCATTTCCTGACTCTACCACAAGGCCCTCATCCCTTAATCCACACTGAGCGAGGTCAGGACCTGTGTCCCTGTGCCTGGCAGGGGAGGGGTGGTCTTGAACACCTGATGTCTAAATGGAAGGGAGGCCTGTATGCATTTCCTTTGCCCTCTGAAGCAATGGCTTTCCCATCCACAGAAGCTTGGCAGGGAGTGTGTGTGTGCGCATGCGTGTGCATGTGCATGAGTACTCACATGCTTTTGGGACCAGAGGCAATCTTCTGTAGAGGTTGTATGTGCACAGGCACAGACAGGTAGAGGCAGGCACAGACAGACATGCTTGCATTGAATCAGGAAGCATGAAGCTCTGGGAACAACGGCAGATGTGTGAGAGAGACATTTGTTGATGTGTTACTTGCACAGAGAGAAGCACTACATGGGGCACTACCAGGAGTGTGATGTTACTGAACCCAGATCCTGAAGGGGGATCCAGCCCGAGGCCTACAGTGGGGCTGCTACACTGTGTTGCTTGACTGACAGTCAGCACCGTGGAGGGCAGAGGAGCCTCACACTGTTACCTAGTGCTGTTTGAGGGACTTTCCTGACTCTTGAAAAACGTGTTTGTGTGTGTGCAAGTGCATGTATGTGTATGTGTGCACATGCACACGTGTGAATGTGTATGTGTGTGCATGTGTATGAGTGTGTGTATATGTGGGTGCCTGTGTGTACGTGGGTGTGTGTATGTGTGTGTGAGAGTATGAATGTATGAATGTGTGTATGTGTATGTATATGTGTGTGAGTGTGTGTATATGCATGTGTATGTGAGTGTGTTATGTATGTACATGTATGTACGTGTGTGTGTGTGTGCGCGTGCGCACACATGCACATGTGCCCATGGAGGCCAGAATAGGGCTGTTGGATCTCCTGGAACTAGTGATTGAGAGCTGCTTGATGTCTGCGCTGGGAACTGAACTCTGGTCCTCTGGAAGAGCAACAACTGAGCCATCTCTCCGGCCCCATTTCCTGAATCTTGAACCCAGCCCTTTCTGATTCCTCTTCTATCATTCTGTTATTGCTCTGCCTTTCCTCCAGCACTGGGATGTGATAGTGTGTGTGTGTGTGTGTGTGTGAGGGTGTGTATGTATGAGTGTGTATATGTATATGTACATGTGAGTGTGTATACATGTATGTGTGAATATATATGTGTGAGTGTGTATATGTATTTATGTATATATGTGTGTATATATGTGCATATGCATGTGTATATAATGTATATATGTGTATTGAGACTGTGTATATTTGTATATGGTGTGTATATGTGTGTGAGCATGTGTATATGTGTATGCAAGTGAGTGTGTGTATATATGTATGTGAGTGTGTGTATATATGTATGTATGAGTGTGTGTTTATGTGTGTGGGAGTATGTATGTGTGTATGTAAGTGTATATGTGTGAGTGTGTATATGATATCTGTGTTTGAGAGAGAGAGAGGGGGGGCCTCGGGGGTTAATTTTACCCATTAAGCAATCTTCCCAAGTACACATTTTTTTGTTATTCTTAGAATTTCTTCATGGCCAACTTCTTGGGCAGCAGGTCTCAGCAGACCTGTTACAGTGCCTTGGTTCTCATGACTCTACGCTTCTCCTTTTCCTGGTCCAGCGGCTGCTGGTCTGGGACAGGACATTGCTTCTGGAGGGATGTCTCCTAGGCTTAGCATAGCTTTGAGTGTCTGTTTTCTGTCACCAGGGAGCTTCTTGAGACTGGGGGGGGGGATCAGCATTAGTGGAGAGGGGTCAATCAGAAGAAAAGGAAGGCCACAGGGATAGGGGAGTTCTGAGCTGAGTGGCTCCTTCCTGTGGGGCCTAGTCAGCATGGCTTCTCCTTCAGGCCCCCAACCCTGCTGTCAAGGACTGTTTCCCCTCCCACCACTGGCCTGCTGACAAGGGCCAGCCCATCTGGCCCAGGCCAGATGCTGAGGTGGCAGGCAGAGGAGGGGGTGGGACTGGCGACAAGCTGGAGCTTGGGCAGCCTGCCCAGTGCTGAGCTGGCAGCTGGTCCTGAGAGCAGGTGGGGCCCCACCCAAGCAGGCTGGGGCAGGTAGGGCAGGCCTGTCTCCAGCAGGGAGGGAAGAGAGGTGATGGGGCAAGTCTGGGCTCTGCTTTGCCAAGATGGAAGAAAGGTTGTGGGGGCAGCAGTGTGTCCTGTAGGGATTCCTTGTGTGCGGGGATGAAGGGCTTCACTTCTGTAGTCTATGCCCACTCATCTTTGTGACTGTTCATGCACTTGGTTCACATGCGTGTCTGTAGTCTTTCTGTGCTGTACCCAGGCACCAATGGGTCTAGGTAAGGCATAGTGGGTGTTATGTGAAGGTCTGGAATGGATGCTGGTCTGTGGAAGGCCAAGTACCCAAAGGACTGTCCTGTGTGCCTTTTCCCCCCAAAGACATATATGGCTTTTGTATGTAGTGTTCAGGGAAGACACCCATGGGAGCCAGTGCTCAGATGGTTTTTCTAAAGGTATGTGTGTGTGCACGTGTTACACATATGTATGTTTGTATGTGAGTGTGTATGCATGTGTATACATGTATGTGTGTGTAAGAGTACATGTGTGTGAGTGTGCACATGTGTATGTGTGTGCATGCAGACCTGTGTGCCACTCCAGAGGCAAGAGCTGGCTGTGGTCTCTCATGTGAGTTATCTGGAGAACAGAGTATAAGATTTTAGGCTGAAGCTTGAGTGGATCTGGCCAGACACAGGACCAATTTGTTCCTGTGATTTCCAACTGCGATAGTCTGTCACCCTCCTGCTGGCTCTGTGTGTGTGTGTGTGTGTGTGTGTGTGTGTGTGTGTGTGTGTGTGTGTGTGTATGTATGTAGTCAGAGGTCAGTGGCAGGTATTTTTCTCAACTGTCCACCTAGTTACTTTTTGCTTTACCTTTGTATGCAGTGTGTGTGTCTGTGAGGTGTGTATGTGTTGGTGTGTGTGTGTGATGTGTGTGTGTGAGGTGTGTGTGTTGGTGTGTGTGTGAGGTATACATGTGTTGGTGTGTGAAGTGTGTGTGTATGTATGTGTATGTGTGGTGTGTATGTGTTGGTGTGTGTGTATGTGTGTGTGAGGTGTGTGTATATGTGTGTGTGTGTGAAGTGTGTGTTGTGTGTGTGAGGTATGTGTGTATGGGGAGGTGTGTGCATGTGGGGTGTATATGTGTGTGGTGTGTGTGGTGGTGTGTATGTGTTGGTATGTGTATGTGTGTGTGAGGTGTGTATGTGTGTATGTTGGTGTGTGTTTGTGTGTGTGAGGTATGTGTGTGGTGTGTATGTGTGTGTGTGTTGGTCTGTGTGTGTGTGGGGGTGGGTGTGTGTGTGTGTGTGTGGGTGTGTGTGTGTGTGTATGTGTGTGTGTGTGTAGGTGTGTGTGTGGTGTATGTGTTGGTGTGTGTGTATGTGTGTGTATGTGTGTATGTTGGTGTGTGTGAGGTATGTGTGTGGTGTGTGTATGTGTGTGTGTGTTGGTCTGTGTGTGTGAAGTGTGTGTGTATGTGTGTGTGTATGAGGTGTGTGTGTGTGTGCACTCACATGCATGTGTAGTCAGAAGTTGACAACACGAATCATCCTTGATTTCTCTCCACTTTGTTGACCAAGGCGGGGTCTCTTGCTGAGCATGGAGCTTCAGTCAGGCCAGCCAGACCCTTTGCCTCATGGATCCCCGATCTCGGCTTCCCACAGCCTGGAGGGATCCTTCCTGGGGATTGATGGAGCTGGGCTTAACATAGTCCACCAAGACTGTCCTCTTTTCTTTTTTAATGTAGGTTCTGAGGATCTAAACTCTGGCCCTTAAACCTTGCAGGGGGCATTTTACTGGCTTTCCACCTCATTTTTTTTTTTTTTTGAGGCTTCTCAGTGAACATGGTGCTTGCTAATCATGCTAGGTGGGCTGTCAGGGGGCTCCAGGGAGCTGGTTGTCTCCACTTCCCCTACATACTCTTGCTACAGCCAGTTTTTATTTGTGCTCTGGGGATCTGAACTCGGGTTCTTTGCTCGGCAAGCGCTTTACCCACCGACCTCCCCCTTCTGCTTGGTCCCTACCTCCCATCAGGGTTTCCCTTTGTATCCTAGCGGAGAACCTATCTAACAGTTCTTAAAACCTCTGTGTGTCATGTGGAACATGCATGTGCATATGTACTTCCACACGGCCTCTAGACACTGATGTGTGTGTGTGTGTGCCCGTGTGTGTGTGTGTGCACGCGCTCGAGTGTGTGTGTGCACGCGCTCGAGTGTGTGTGTACAGGCTGAGCTGAGTTGACATGTCCTCTATAGCTTGAGATTGGGCACATCCTGTCATCTCCTCCAAAGACCGCATAAGCTGACAGGTGGCTTCTTTCTGTCCCCTACTCCATTCCCTCCATCCTCCCTGGGCATGGAAAACCACGGTAAGGCTGAGAGTGGTGTCCCCAAGCTTGCTGTAGTGTGATGGCTGGCTTCAGATGACCACTAGCTAGGAACCTGTGCAGCCAAGGCAGTGAAGGAGTTGTGCTGTAGAGCTTGGTGGTCCTGGGTTCAAACTAGACTTCTCCTTCTCTTGTTTCGTGTGGCCCGGGACGGCCACCTTCTCCAGCTGAGTTTGTGAAGTGGGCCTGGTTCTCGTTCCAGTGGGAAGATAGGATGTTCGAAATGTACCACGGGGTTTGGTGCCGAGTACCCAGGGCAGTTGTGGGTCCTTTTCCTTCTTAAGTGATCCCCTGTTGTTGTGCTTTGAGATTACATCAAGATGTTTTGGAGTCTTGCAGGACTGGCTGGCCATGAGACTGGAACGGACACCTTGACTCTAGGTTATGGTATACAATCTGGCGTGACCTACAAGCGCCCTGGCAACCCGGAGGGAGGTAGAGTTAAAGCAGAATTCCTCAAAGAATTCCTCCGAAGTAGGCAGAAAGTCGGTGTTATGGTAGAGAGTGCAAAGTGAATCTGAAAACTGAGGCCATGGAGCGGCCACAAAGGAACCATCTGTAGACTCCAGAAAGCCTGCAAACCTCAAGGGGGCAGACCGAATACCTACGGTACAAGCCCACCCATTTCAAAGTAACTGAAGCCCCTTTCCCCACTCCCCAGAGCCACTGAAACCCTTTACCCCTCTCAAGGGTAGGTTAAACTCTCCCCTTACCCCAGAGGGCAAACTGTTCCAGAGGTCCGGACTCGCCACCCCCACCACCCCTGGGCGGCTCCCTGCTGACTCAGGCTGGCTCGGCTTAGCGGGCGGGCCGGGGTGGGAATATGCCGGGCATAGGGCCAGAGCCGGGTGCGGCGGCGGGTGAGTCATCGGGATCGGCGCGGTGGCGCCGCCCGGCCCCGGCGGCCGTGGGAGCGCTCGGGCACAGCCAATGGGTGGCTGCCACCCGGCCCGCTCCGCCACGCCCCTCCGCGGCACGCCGCCTCTGGTTCCCAGCTCCTGAGCCCCTCGACAGACCCCCGACCCTGGGGACCTGTAGATCTTGCAGGACTCTGCCTTCCTGGGGCGGCTGCAGGGAGCAGCGTGGGGCTAGGGAGTTGAGCGGAGAGCTGCTTCTGTAGTCCTTTCTGCTACAAACCCCGCTGGTGAGGGCTACTCCAAGTCTCCAGGAGGCCCTGCACCGCATGGGGGCTCTGGGTTCTTAGGTGTCCACAACATCACTGATTAGTGCAACCTCACGTCTCCAGGAGGCCCTGTCCCATCTGGGGGCTCTGAGTCCTTACTGTGCTCGAGACACCCTCTGGTTAAGGCCTGCTTCCCCAGGAGATCCTGACCTGAATGGAGGGGGGGGGTCAGAGTCCTCACAGTGCCCCTCTGGATCCTTTCCGGGTAGCGACATTGGGGTACTCATTACCTTCTCAAAGGGGACAGACTCCCTTGTTTCCCAGACTGTGCTGGTTGAACCCTGGCATAGTCTCCTTGGCTAAAGTTTTCTGTCCCCAGACAGCCACACCACAGACTACTTTCTGCTTCAGAAAATAGACACTGTACCAAGAAGTTTATGTTCCTAGGACTCTAGTGACCCCAGATGTTGGCCAGCCTTCTCTGGGCTTTGGCCTGGGCACACTGATGCACACACAGGCTCATCAGCACAGAGGCCCAGGCAAGTGCAGACGACAGGCCCCTATTGTCATATGCTCTATACAAGTACAGGAGGCCCATAACACAGGGAGAGACAGAAGACCTTTCTCTTTTTCCTGTAGATTCCTATGAAGGTAAAGAAAGTGTCTGGTAATTGGCAAATCTTCAAGAAATGTTAGGTATGGCTCTCTCTCACAGAGATACAGCCCCACAAACACAAACACACACCCCCACTGAGAACCTCAGACACGCACACATGCTTAGATACACATCGATACAGACACATCTGCACAGATCTGCAGACACAACTAACCCCCCCACCCCCACCCCCAAACCAGGAAAGCAGCAACCCCCACAGCAATCATAAAATCAAGTTTTACTGCCCAGGGTGTGATGGGAACCAGCAGCCAGCTGGGCGGGGGCAGGAGGCCTCAGCGTCTGGGCGGTGCCTGATCTGCCCCAGCTCCCACTCAGCCCCAGGGTCAGGACGCCTTCAGTTTTTTTTTCTGACCCGCCCTCCTCTGTCCCCAAGAGCAAGTCACCCCATCCTTTCTCCACTGTTGCCTAAAAGCACGCCACACCCTCTTGCGACAACTGAGCCCTAGGCTATCTCCCCCCTTCCACCCTCCCCCCTGTGTGTACCTGCTAGCAGGGCCTGACAGCTTTCTGGGTAGGTTTGGGGTCTGCAGAAGTATTCTTTCCCTGACAGTCTTCTGGGCTGAGGGTTCAGCTCTGAGGACTTGGCTGCTCAGCCCTCTTCAGCCGGAAGGGAACAGAAAGGACTTCAGGCCCTGCACAGTTCCCAGGTAGCCTCTCTCCATTTTGCCTTGTAGTCCCTGCCTGTGAGGCTGCAGAAACTTTAGAGTCAGAGAGAGCTAGGAGGAAGCCCCGAGTCTGGGCCTGGATTAGCGCCTCTCTCCTGATGAACTTAGGCCACATTGGCCTAGTCTTCCATTTAGTATTTCCCCATTGCTCTCATACCCACCCCCGCCCTGCAATGGGCACCAGAGTCTGGCAGGCTGGCCCCCACCTCACTGCTGGCCCCCACCTCACTGCTGGCCCCTACCTCACAGCCTGGCCCTGTGAGGAAGAGACTCACAGGGGGGGTGGGGGGATCACACAGAGACTCTTTGGGAATCGGCTGGGATTAAGAGCAGGGCTCTGGTCCTTGCGATTAGTAAAGTCCTGAATGCTAGCTAGCCCGTGTCTGTTCCTTCCCAGTCCCTGGCCATTTTCCCGTGAACAGATCTGTGTCCCCTGAGGTCTGACTTTGCTCAGGTCTGGCACGGGAGCTGAGATCCAGAAGGACTCTGGCCTTGACTTCTGCACCTAATAAGAAATGAATGTCAGGTACAGTGATAATATCAAGTGTCAGGGGACACAGGTCCTAAGAGGTTTGCTAAGAGTCACCTAGGAAAGGGTTCTGAGGGAGAGGGGACAGAGCAAAGGAATGCCTAGTCTGCATGGCCAGGGGCCTTGAAGAAGGGGACAGTACTTATTCTGCTCCCTTTATGGAGCACTCTGTGTCTTCTAGCCCTATGGGCTGGTTCTGAAGGTTGACCACAAAAGGTGAACTTTTGATTAGAAAGCTGAATAAAGGTGAAAGGGCCAGGTGCAGTGCAGACGCCATTCTCACACCTGGTCCTTGATGTTTTATCTACAGGGCAACCTCCAGGGCTGGCTGGACACTGGTCAGGGTCTGGACTCCCAGAGGTTCTGGGACTTGGGGAACATTCCACTTTGCTCTCTTGCTTCTCAGCCAAGCTCTGCCAGCCTGTGGACCCCTGTCCTGTCCTACCAAAGGGCCCCTGGGGAGCTAAGAAGGCCCCCTCCAGTATTTGGACCCTAAACAAGCCCCTTTCTTTTTTGCCTTTAGATTTTCTGTCCCCCCACTTTGCCCCAAAGGCTTGGATGAGCCAGAAGGGTGGGGCTCCCCTGTTGGCAAGACTCAATTTTGCTGGCTGGGAGATTTTCAGAGTGCTAATTAAAAGGAACCACCCAGAGAGAATGACTTCACTTGTTCACACACACACCCTTCTGCCCTGCCCTCTCCAGTGGCCCCATTCACACACGGAGCTCACTGAGGTGGAGGAGCCCACGGCAAAGGCAAGATCCTTTGTGTCTGTCCATGAGCCAAGTGCAGGCTCAGAGCATTTTTAGCGTTTCCCCTCCTAGTCCAATGTTGCTGTGGCTGCATTTCCCTCGCTCGTCCCCTCCCAGGTGAACTAGACAGGCAGAAACTGACTCTAGGTGGGAAAGAAGATGGTGTCTTCCTAGGTCACTCGCACCCCCCCCCCCCGGCCCCGAACTCTCCCGAGAGATGTGCGCCTATGAGGAAATCTTCCCCTGGTTGGGATTCTGTCCAGCTCTCGGGCTTCATCCCCATGTGGAGTGGGCCTCACTGGAGAGAACTTAGTAGGGCTATCGTGTACTGTGGTGTGAAGATCTCTCTCCGAATTACCTACTCTCTTCTCTACTCTCTAAACTCTTCCCAAAATGTGGCCACAATTCCTTCCACTCTGGACTGCCGGGTGGCCACAGGAGCCTAAGGTGGGCTCTAACACCCATGTTAGAATATTTAATGAAGATTCTTAGAGCTCAATGCTCCCAAATACTCTTGCATTGCCTTTTGGGAAGACCACACTGACTCACTTGGTCTTGGTTACTTAGTGGAGGGGTGAAATGTAACTTTCTGGGCTGACTCCGGATCCGGGAGATCCTCGGTGCTAGGCAGCGTTAGAGCCACTGGGAGGCGAATAGCCGCCAAGAGCAACCCTTGAGTGGGGAGAGAGGAGGAGCCAGGTTCTTTCTCAGTCTCCCTGCATTCTGGGATTGCCCTGTAGGGGTCGCCCTAAGCCAGGTTTCCACAGATAGCGGACGCTCATTGCTTCTTCAGACTCTGGGTCGCATCTGCGACCCTCTGTCCCCCAATTTGAATTCTTTCTTTCCTCCGGGGTCCTCCAGCAATCAGGAGCTCAGGACAAGGCATGAAGCAGGGACGGAGAGAGCTTGTGACTTAGAGACTCTGAAGTGACAAGAGTGACAAAGTCGGTGGCTAGAAAGAGTACATGCAAATGACATGCAAACGAGCATCGCTGGACCGCCCTGGGTAGCACCCGCCAGTCTGGGCCCAGGCAGGCAGCCTTTTCCTAGCCCTAGGTGAGGATAGAAGCGCCTGACTCTTTCCTGACTGTGTAGACATATGCTAAATGCTTCGTTACCCTCCTTAATTGCCACTATAACCCAGGCAGGGGCTATCGTCCTCATTTTACAAATGGCTCCCGTGATTGTTTTTGTTTTCTCCCCTTTCTCTTTCTACAAATCTGATGGCAAGTGAGTTTGGGACTAATCCAGCAAGCAACCCTCCTCTTCCAGTAGGGTCTTCCCGAGAGAGTAGGAATGAGGCTTTGCTCTCCGGGGCAGAAATACCGAGCACCCCCAAAATGCCGCAGGAAGGGGAGAACGATGTCTCAAGGGGTGCCAGCTTTAGTCTACTTGGGTCCTCTGCCCCACTGCTTGCTGACTTAGTCTCTCACGACGGTGGTCACCTGTTCAACTTCTATCCCTTTGCTGGGTCAGTTGTACCTTATTCTTTGTGTTTGTGGTGGGGTCTGGGGTTTGGAATTGTCCTATCTAACTTATCAGACTTGTCTTCAGGAGTCCCAGGGGCTGTAGGTGGCATTCCAGGGAGGGAGAAGGACCTGGTGGGTTTTGGCATTGCTTTTCCCTTACACTCGGGTGGATGGGGATCTCAGTCCCCATCGTAGTGAACTCTGTTCTACCTTGGCCTCAGTGAGGAGTCCATCTTTGGCTCCTTAACACCATTAGGGTCTCCAGCATCCTCCATTTTCTGGGCCCTGTTCTTTCTTCCCCAACAACCTACTCAGCCAGGTCCCCCTTCTCAATGCCACTCCTTTGGTTGCTGAATTCCCCTGAGTGTTTTTTCTCTCCCTAGGATTTACTGTTCCTGGGGACAGGAAGCCTGAGGTGCACGACGCCTGAATGTTACCAGTGCTTGGGCCTCTATAGGCCCTAGACTCCTGCTCGAGCACAGCTGTGAGGATGTAGGCTCAGGACTATTTGGGGGCAGAGATGTTGCAAGCTGGCACTTGAACAGCTGCATGTGTGTGCACGCACATGTGTGTGTGTGTGTGTGTGTGTGTCTGCGTGTACGTGTGTGTTAGGCACACACCCGCTTTCCATTTCTACCCTGTCTGCACCCTACACAAGCCCCCGTAGCCACTGTTCCCACAGAGGTGACCAGACCTTGCCTCATCAACCGTTTCCTTCATTCACACACCTCCGTCCCTCCTGAGGTCATTCTGTACACCTTTGTCCACTGCGCCACCTAATTCTCCCCCAGGTGTTCCATCTGGTCTGAGCATGGCTCTTTCTTTGGGCTTCCCCCAGCTCCCCAGAGAGGGGAGCATCATCAGTGCCAGTCAGAGGGCAGACAGACATAGGATTTGGAGAGGAATTACAGACAACTGCAAACTCCAGCTCAGCCCCCTTTGGTTGTGGGGATCTAGGACAAGACCTTTAGGTTTGCAGAGCCTTAGTTTTCCCGGCTACCATACCAGGCTAGCCAGAGGTGACCTACGCAAAGCGCCTGGCAGAAGCTAGCTTCACATCCAATGGTGATCTTCATGCATGGTATCAACCCCAAAAGTGACTTCCTGGAAGAGAGGCCATGAAGACTGCCCCCCCCCATGTCCTCTTAGTGCCCTTTCCTCCTTGACGGTGCCTCCCTTAGCTCTTTTCTTACTTTGCTTCTGGAGATGTGGGTGGAGCAGAGCCTGCCCCTGGAAGGGTTTGGTGGTGGGCTCTGAAGGTCCCTGCCAGTTGCCCGTAGCAGGAAGTGGTCCTGTACAAGCAGATGGTCTGAGAGGTTTCCACAGCCTGGAGGGGGCCTGAAACTCTCAGCCAGTCCTTCACAGAAGCAAGGGTGGAGAAAGGGCACCAGCCTACGGGGCTTACCCACAGAGAGCATCCCATGCAGGCTGGCTCTGGTCTCCTTCCAGTTTCGATCAGAGGGCGGCGTGAGGCTGGGAGGGGTGGAGTTGGAGGCTTTTCTTTGGAAACCCTCAAAGCTTAGGAGGAGAACAAAGTCAGGTCAGAGATTGTCTTATAGCATGGGACCTTGCTGTCACTGACAAAGCCCTCATGCCAAGTGCTACGTGTCTAGGATGTGTGTGGGGGAGCCCGGACTTCCACATACAACCTAAGATATCAGCCCTTGCACAGTCATAACGTCTGACCCCGACATGACCCTCCCGCATGCCCTCCATCCCGCACGCCCCTCTCACGCTCTTTATACTCCCAATATGCAACTGAATGCTGCACACACTCAGGCCACGCCTTTATATATTTTCTCTATTTTATTTTATTTTTTTCTGGAGGCAGCTGGGTGTGTAGCCCAGGTTGGCCTCAAACACCTCATCTTCCTGTTTTAGCCTCCTGAGTGTTGGGATCTCAGGTGTGATCCCACCAAGCCTGACTACCCATTCACTTATGCTCTCACGAGTGCACACGCACACACAGTTCCACACATGCACAACCGATATCTTGGCATGTTCCGGTTCATGCTTCTCACAAGCTCCCTCAGAGCCAGAGGAGTCCCGGGAAGGCTGGTATCAGATAGGGCAGGCCTGGTAGGTGAGTGAGGGGTAAGGACTTGAAGTTAATGACCAAAGCAAACAGCTCAGTGTTCATTCTGAGGGCTCTGCAGGTGTCATATACGCTGTGTTCCCAGGAGAATTGTTATTCCCCTGGTCACAGACGGGGAAGCTCAGGGAGGCCAAGCCTTTGGCCGCAGGCCTCACTGTCATTGCTCTGTGGAGACAGTACCTGACCCTCATCCTCGGACCACGGAAACCCGTTCTGTTGACACTCAGCCTTACTTAGCTCCTTGCTTGAAACACTACTAGGATCCCTGGCTTCAGCTTCCTGAGAATCTAAGTCTCGTGACTTTACCCAGGATCAGCTGTGACAGTTACGTCCTGAGGAGAGTTACCTCTCTCTTAGGCTCCTTTGTATCAGTGATTGGTTCTAGTATCAGGCATCCAGGAGCCGGTGGGAAAAGGGTTTTCTGGGAGACCTTGCTTCATTCAGGCTCCCAGGACCGGTTGGGTTGCAGGAGCCTAGGCTACCTGCAGGGGGAGTCGAGTGTGGGAGAACCCTGCCCTAGCTTGGAATTCTGGGAATGAGTGCGGCCTGGATAAGCCTGGCTAGGACCAGGATGGGAGGGACTGTGCTGCACAGCCCCCACAGGCTCCCGTCTGCGTGCGTGTCTGCGTGCGTGTCTCTGTGTGTGAGAGAACACTTAGCCATGCGCTGCGATTTACACGACACAGCTAGGGAAGCCTGCGGAAGTCCTCATGTGTGATCTCACTATTCACGATGGTCGCACTGCATGGGAGGTGGTGCCACTCTAGACATATATGCACATACTTAAGCACAGGTCATAGGCATGATTATAACACGTAAGACCCGTGCCGGCTCTCTTTCCTTCTTTCCTTCTCTCTACTTTTTCTTATTTATATCCAAGGTCTGGTGCATGCTGGGAAAACACTACTCCCTGAGCTGTGGCCTCAGACCAGGCCTGGCTTTACAGCTATACCTCCAGCTCAGGTAACACCCGGCTCGGAGTAAGTTTATAAAATAAACGTGGTAGGGGTTGGGGATTTAGCTCAGTGGTAGAGCGCTTGCCTAGGAAGCGCAAGGCCCTGGGTTCGGTCCCCAGCTCCGGAAAAAAAAAAAAAAAAAGATAAAATAAACGTGTGTCAACGGAAGGACGTCGACAGTTTGCCTTTGTGAGTTCCTGGAAGGCTACCTTCAGGGGAATCTAATCTTTGGAAGAGTTTTGTTTTATTTTATTTTTTCTAATTTTACTCTTAATTATTAAAAGTGTATGACAGTTGTTTATGTTGTTTTTATGGGTGATTGTTGTGTGTATGTGTTTGGGCATCCACAGATGGAGGTCAGAAGACAGTTTATTATCTTTCCTTCTACCTCGGAGTTCCTGGGATTGAACGCAGGTTCTCAGGATTGGCAACAAGCTCTCTTTTGCCCACTGAGTCACCTCTCCTGCACCCCCATTTTTTCAAATGTTATTTTATTGTCTGTATTTTTTAGAATGTGAACAATGGGCTTGTGTTATTTGTATCTAGGACAGGAAACACAGGCTTAGTCCCGGGTCCCCTATCCACATTTAAAATGATACGACTATACTTAGGAAGTCAGGCATTGGGGTTGGGGATTTAGCTCAGTGGTAGAGCGCTTGCCTAGCAAGCTCAAGGCCCTGGGTTCGGTCCCAACTCCGAAAAAAAGAAAAAAAAAAAAAAAAAGAAGTCAGGCATTTCGGGGGAACTGTTTGTCCCTTTAGCCTCTCCACCGACTTCATCCTTCACCAGTTCCTTCGAGGCTCCTGCCCACAAGCTTAAGCTGGTTCACCTCCTGGAACCCTAGCAGGCCATACAACAATGGGTTAGCTGAGTCAGGAGTTGGGAGAGGGCCCGGGGTAGCATAGGCTGGGCCAGCAAGAAAGCAACTAGTTCTTGGACTGAGAGGAATCAGGCTGATGTTGCAGCAGGAAGGATTAAGGTTAGACAGGAGAGCTTCCTGACTGGAGAGGAGGCTGTGCAAGCTAGTGAGGTCACAGAGCTGTCCCCACTGCTGGAGGCAGCAGGTCCATTCTACCTCGGTCACTGGAACTGAAGGACCCACAGTGCTTAGCTTCCAGATGGTGATGACAGTGAATTTGTCTGAAATAGCGGCACTGAGGTCCCCCTCTGTGGACGCCACCTCAGGTTCCAAACGGCAGGATGAAGCAGACCTGGTCTATCAAGTGCTTGTTTGATTCTTGCTATGGGACCTTAGCAGGCAGCGGATTCCCTCTCGGGGCCTCATTTTCTTCTGCAGTGAAACAAGGGCATTGCCCAAAGTCATTTGTTGGGTCTCTCTGTTCTGTCGTTTGGCCACTGGCACAGGTCAAGTTCTCTGGGACAGGTTTGCTGCCAGGTGGGCTCTAGTTATATGGTGTGTTAGACCGGATTTCCTAAGGTCAGACATTGTGCCTGCCAAGATTTTAGGTAGCCACAATAGACCCTTGGTTTAGGGTGCCGCTGTCTGCTGCCCCAGTGCAGTCTCTTCCCTGGTCATGCTGGTCGTGCTGGTGACCTGACTACAGGCGTGACTCAGCTGGGGAAGGAGGGTGACTGGATGAAGAGCTCATGTTTGCCCCTTGAGGGAGTGAGTGGGTTAGGGGTTACTTAAGAAAT
>NC_046154.1:261113896-261231396 GCF_011064425.1 Rattus rattus
GGAGGCACTGGGGCTCTGGGGAGGCTTCCCAGACTGAGTTTGGAAGACCCTTATCTTAGGTCTCTTGGGCAATTGTTCTGATTTCTGTGTAGAGTGGCTCGTCCTGCTTCCTCGGGAGAGGGATGAGGATGTGGAGGAGCATTGCTGTGAGGCAGCCTGTAAATGTGTGATTATCACCCCAAAGTTGGGTATCAGCCCTCAATCCCACTGTCCCTCAGGACGCAAGTCACAGGCTTACTCTCAGTTTTGCAAATCTCTTCTTGAAGCGTCCATCTTGGGAATGCTCTCCTTGGTTTGGGGCCTTGCTCTGGTGAGGGACGGCACAGACCTCAGAGGGGCTCCCTGAAGTACACCTGTTCCTAGTTGCAATGAATCCATCCCCTAGGGATTGCTGCCGTTTTCCTGAGGTGAGGACAACATGGCTTCCTGTCCCTGGTGAGGCAGGAGAGGAACCAGGGCAGCTAATGGGAGCTTTGCTGTCCTGCCTAGGTGGGTGAGCTGTACCAAGAGGACATCGGTACCAGGCTAGAAATGGGGAAGTCGTGTCAAGGGTCAGAGCCTGGATGGCATCCGCCATAAGCCAGCTTTAGTCACCCGTCCTAAGGCAGTTTAATGAACCAGTCTTTTCCTGCTCGTTGACTGTGGGCCATGCTGGGAATGTGGGCAATGATCCCCTGGGAATGTGGACAACCATGCCCTAACTTCGTCTTTGGGTCCTGGCATAGGTTTAAGTTTAAGCAGAGGACCTGGGTCTATGCATTGCTAGTCCATCCTGGCTAGTGTGTGGTCCCATCCCTGAACCAACATTGTCTAGAAGCCATAACTCTTAGGGAAAAAGACTCCTCCCTCCCACTCCACACCTTGTGGCTGGCCCAGGTTTTAACCCTTTCTTCTCCCAGCATGAGACTCCTGGGAATTCTAATTTTTTGGAATTCAAGAGTCTGATAGCCAGATAGGCTGGTTATAGGTAATAACATCTTGCCTGGGCGGGCGTCTTGGAACCTTCTGGTACCTGTGTAGCCATATCAACAACACAAGTTACATATTAACAATCAAACCCTGCTGGCATATTCATTAAAAATTAGAATGAACTCCTTGATGTGCAGCTTGTGGGGTATAATTGTTTATAGTCTGGCCAGGAGGGAAAACTGGCTTGAATTCCATTCAGTACTTGGGAAGCAGGAGAACTGGGGGGGAGGTCTCTCTGGGTAGCTTGGCTGTCCTAGGACTTGACATGTAGACTAGGCTGGCCTCAACCTCACAGAGATCTGCAGGCCTCTGCCCTAGAAGGAGTGTCTTGAGTTGAAGGCTGGGCTACATAGGATACCCTGCCTCAAGACAATGACGATGTTGCTGTTGTTGTTGTTGTTGATGATGGTGGTGGTGGTGGTGATGGTGGTGGTGGTGGTGGTGTGATGGTGGTGATGGTGGTGGTGGTGGTGGTGTGATGGTGGTGATGGTGGTGGTATTGGTGTTGGTGGTGATGATGATGGTGGTGGTTGTGGTGATGGTGGTGTTGGTGGTGTGATTGGTGGTAGTGATGATGATGGTGATGAAGAGTGCCTGTAAGAACTCCTGGAAAGTCCTCAATGACTGATCAAAGCTGGGGCATTCTGGTACCGGGCAGATGCAAATGATGGGTGTTCGGGAGAGTCAGGATAGCAAAGATTAGAGTCTGGCTCGTTTCTCAGCTGCAAAAGTCAAAGTCCAGACCATGGTGAGCAGTGAGCAGAAGTCACAGCACCCTCCATGGTGGGTGGGAGGAGATGGCCAGGGAGAGGCAGGATGGGGGTGGGTCCCTCAAACAATAACCAGCCAGGGAGGGGAAGGGAGCCTGAGTGAGTGGTCTAGCCTCTAACCAGGCCCAGCTCCATCTTCACTGTCTCTGCTCACCGGATCTGAGGCTCTACCCTTGAGAGGACCTGGGTCTCCTGGATGTGGCCAGGAGCAGCACCCTCTGCTGGTGTTGCTTCAGGAAGACCCTGGCTCCTGCCTGCTGGCCCGCTCTTGCTCCAGTGACACTCCTGTAACTTGTTTAAGCACTTGTTCCATGTTGGGTCTCCACTCCCTCTTCTTTTTCATCAGAGACCATCACTAATCTGCCCTTGACCTGGTCTGGCATGGTGTCTTGAATGTGCTATGTGCTTCATAAATGTTGACAGAATAAATATATGTTGAGATGGGATTTCAGTTTTGGATCTGCTGTGTGGTCTTAGGTTAAGTTGACCTGCCTCTCTGGGCCTTTCCTGGCTAAAGTATCCTCCTTCAACACTGATATTCCTGGGTTCCTGGGAGCAGCACTGTGTGGTGTTAGGAGCAAAGACTTGGGGACCCAGCGACACAGAAGAAATTCTGTCTGTGATTTATAAGCTGTGCAGTCTTCTGCAAACCAATTGTTCCCACGGTGTGCCTCTATTCTGTATGTTTCTCTTCTGTGAGATGGTGCTAGGAATAGAAGCCTCTTCCAGGGAGCAGGGACCAAAGAGTTGTTGGCATGTGTAAAGTTGGCAAGTTAGCTCACATGTGAATGCTTAGTGTGTGTGAAGTGCTATGTAGGCTCATTAAGTTTTAGTTGTTGGAGTCAATAGCTCATTGATATTCTCCTCCTCCCCCTTCTCCTTCTTTGCAAGTAGTCAGTGGAGGTTTCCTTCCTACAGTTTTGGAGGCTGGAAGTCTGAGAACAGGTTGCTAAGGGGCAACTCCCTCATGTTGCAGAGCACAGCCTTCTCATGCAGAGCATGGCCTTCTCATGCAGAGCACAGTCTTCTCATGCAGAGCACAGTCTTCTCATGTAGAACGTGACCTTCTCATGCAGAGCCCGGTCTTCTCATGTAGAGCACAGCTGTCTTATGCAAATCCCGGCCTTCTCATACAGAGCCTGGCCTTCTCAGTGAAGCTGCACATGGTGGAGGGAAAGCAAGGTTGCTCCTTTACTGGCCCTGAAGAGCCAGGACAAACAGAAGGGCTAAACAGTTAGGAAGCAAGTGTGGGCCAGCGGGCAGGAGCTGGGGTCTTCCTGAAGCAACACCAGCAGAGGGTGCTTCTTCTGGCCCCATCCAGGAGACGTAGGTCCTCTCAAGGAGGTAGAGCCTCAGAGCCGGTGAGCAGAGACAGTGAAGATGGAGGTTGGACCACACTCACTCAGACTCCCTTTATGCCTCTAATTCTTCTATTTTAAAATCCTGACACCAAATGTTTTATGCATACACCTGTAATTCTGATACATGGGTACAGGAGGCAGGAGGATGATGAATTTGACTCCAGATGGGGCGACTTTAATTTTTCCTTTCTGCAGCATTGGCTTTTCTCTGTCTGTAAGATCAGCCCTCTTCTACTCAGCACATTGGAAGACTCATTTGCTTTTATATAATGAATGCTTGTCTACTTAGTCCGGGGGATACAGTCCAGCATGCGTGAGAAGGAAGGGCATGGTGGCCCAGTGTGAGGCACCTAGTCAGGAAGGAGAGTGACAGAGGTAGCTCAGACAAGGGTTCCCTAGGATCCAAGGAGCCAGTGACTAGATGTTGTCTTCTAGGCGAGTTAGGACAGCATGACTGTGTAAGACCATAGCTGGGTGAATCCCAGGGGAGGGTACCTAGTGACGTGGTGCCACAGGGCCCTGTTCCCATGTTCAAGACTGTGCTAGTGGACTAACCCCTCCCCCTCTCCCTTCTTCCTCCCCATTCCCCTTTCCCCTCCTCTCTCTTCTTGCTCCCTCTCCCCCTCCCCATCTTACCTTACAAACAAAGCAGTTCCACCCATGCCCTTTCCACTTTTGATATTTTATGCTCATGAGCGTATCTTCTGTGGGGTTAGATATTCTCTGGTTGCAAAGAGGCCCTATCTATCATGCACTCATGCACAAATGCACACACACATACACACTCACATGCAGATGCACATTTGTGCACACACATACACAGGCACAAACATGTATATATATGTACACATGCATACACACACTCATGCATGGGCACACATATGCACACATGTATGAATGCAAGTGCAGGCACCCACAAATGCACACACACAGACATGTATGCAAGGGCTCATGCTCAATCACATGTCTCATGTTGGGGTTGCTTCTCTGCTCAAGAGGGTTGGTGGGGCCTGGGAACAAAGCTAGGCCCTCAGAGAAGAATGCTGAGACCCTACAGGTTGGCAGAGGCTAAAAGATACATGGAAGTCACAAAATGAAACTGGGTTGGGATTTCTTCAGTCATCAAACTTTTACTGAGCCCTTGCTAGACATCAGCTGCTGCTCTAGGTGCAGAGTTCAGAAGGGAGCTACAGGCAAATCCCTGCCCCTGTGGAGCTCAGGGCCTCATGTCAGGATGTTGAGAAAGAGACGGAGTCAGTTTGCCACAGGATGTGGTAGGGAGCAGGGAGGACACAGGAAATGGGCGAGGGTGGATGGGCACAATGCTACCATTTTGCTTCAGGCTGTGCAGCCAAGTAGGGAATTCCTTGAACATAGGCCTGAAGGCAGCAAGGGAGCAACTGGTATGGCCATCTTGGAAGAGGCCATCCAGGAAGGGGAATAGAAGGTTATGATCCTGGCATATTCCAGAGTAAACGAGGGGACGACCTGGCTCAGGCCTTTTTTATGTTCTGTTCTTTCCTATTCATATCATAACTGTACTCGAAGACTTGTTTAATTACCTATTTAATGTCTGTTTCTTCATTTTGAGGTTTCGGTCTCAGCAAAATTCTCAGCACAGGGCTTGGCGCACAGTAGGTGCCCAGCCATGTTTGCTGAATGAATCCAACTGGGAAAAATAAAACAACAACAACAACAACAACAACAACAACAACAACATCCCTACAATTGCATCAAACCAACACCACCTGGAGCAAGGGAGGCAGAGGACAGATGTCACACCACCTACGTGTGGCTGCACTGCTGGGCTGGGCTGAGCACCAAGGTTCAGTTTGGTGATTCCAGCCAGTTTCTATTTTGCTGCTGGTGACCCAGGAGCTTCTGCTGCATCTCCCCCCTCCTCCAAACTTTGTGATTTTATTTTCTCCTTCTCACCCAATACCCTCTCTTGTTCCCTTCTCACACTGACAGACCTCTTTTCTCTTTCAACTGGTCTCCTTCCTTTCATGTCTGTTTGGTGGTGTTTCTACCCACCCCCTAACTTGTCCTACCACCGTGTACCATGGACAGTGCCTGGTCTTTAAACAAAAGTTAATTATGTGTGTATGTGCACATGTGTGTATATGTGTAGCGTGTATGTGTGTATGTGTGTATGTGTTATGTGTGTGTACATGTGTATATATGTGTATATGTGTGTGCATCTGTGTATGTGTTATATGATGCACATGTGTATATATGTATGTATGTGTTCATATGTGTATATGTGTACATGCGCATACATGGGCATGTGTGTGGGCGCATGTGTATATGTGTATATGATGTATCTGTATCTATATCTGTATCTGTATATGATGTATGCATGTGTGTATATGTGCATGTGTGTATGTGTGCACTGGTGGAGGTGGGAAATTAGCTTGTGGGAGTCAGTTCTCTCCTATCCAAATGGGTTTCAAGAACAGATCTCAAATTTTCAGACTTTTGGGCAAACCTGTATATAAAGATCTGTCTAGGGGGTTGGGGATTTAGCTCAGTGGTAGAGCGCTTGCCTAGCAAGCGCAAGGCCCTGAGTTCGGTCCCCAGCTCCGAAAAAAAAGAAACATGGAAAAAAAAAAGATCTGTCTAATAACTTATTTAATGTCTGCTTCTCTGCCAGACTCTGCCTGCTGAGCCATCTTGGTGGGCTTGTATTATCTTATAAATGCCTTCCCATTTGTCACCGGGGGATTCTAGAAGATCCCCAGTGTGATCGTCAAAGATCAACATTTTCCAGGCCTGGTGGTGTAGGCTGGTAATCCAGGCTACTCCAGACACGGAGGGAGGATGATTGCCAAGTTCAAAGCCTGCATCTGGGCTACAGAATTCATTCAAGGTAACTTAGGCAAATGAAGGAGACTCTGTCTCGAGATAAAAGGAAAAAGAGGAATCAGGCTGTAACCCAGAGGTTGAATGCTTGCCTCACATTTAAAAAAGCCATGTGTTCTTGGTATGAAACACACACACACACACACACACACACACACACACACACACACACACACACACACACACACACACCACCTCTTCAAACTAATACTGTCGGATGCCTAGTGAATGCTACCCCTCATCCGGCTGGAGGGCAGGCTGGCAAGCATGGTGGAGTGGTAGGGTCTTTGAGCGTTTGGTTTGCTTCATGAGGCAAAGGCAGAGGCTCACTTGAGCAGTTTGGAGGCTCCTGGAATGGGGTGAGGAGGCGCACTGGCTTTGTTCCCTGTTCTCGCAGTGTGGGTGTTGTTGGTTAAGTCCCTTAGATCCTAGAGTGAGTCCTAGAGCAGACATCATATGAGTTCAGCTGGTGCAATCTCTCTGGTTACTAAGGAAGCACGGCCTATGCCTGCCCCACACCCTCAGGAATGTGGGCTCAAGCGCAAAACAAAGGTATTAGATTCTGTGACCTCAAAGCTTCTCGAGGACTTCATGTTGCATAGCATAACAGGCACGAGAAATATCACAGACATGGGTTTGACCCCACACTTGGTGTGACATTCATCCTTCTTTAACATAAAGTGAGAAAAGGATGTTTGATCCCAGTCCCTGTGGGACTCCAGAGGTGTATTTAAGCAAGGCCCACTGAGGAGCCAGGCAGGGAGGCCCCAACTCTTTTTTTTCTCTTTAAAACAATTTAATGTCATTGGGCATGGCGACACACACCTTTATTCCCAGCACTCGGGAGGCAGAGGCAGGTGGATCTCTGAGTTTGAGGCCAGCCTGGTCTACAGAGTGAGTTCCAGGACAGCCAGGGCTACACAGAGCAACCCTGTCTCGAAAAACTAGAAAAAGGTTGTTTTATGGTTTTTAGTTTTTTCTTTTAAATTCATACAAGAACACCATATCTTTGTCACTTCCGCCCCCCCGCTCCTCCTCCAACTCCTCCCATGTCAACTCCACACTCATCATCTCTTCTTTAATTATTATTGTTAAATTGAATCGATTTAGCTCTGTTCATGTGTACAGGTGTTCAGAGCCAACCCCTGGGGACTGGACAAACTATGTGGGGTTCACTTTTGGAGGAGCATGAGTCCCCCCCTTTTAGCAGGCATTGACAACCCGTAGCTCTTCATCTAGAGGTGAGACCGCATAGAATTTTCTTTTTTCTCTTCTTTTTTTCGGAGCTGGGGACTGAACCCAGGGCCTTGCGCTTGCTAGGCAAGCGCTCTACCACTGAGCTAAATCCCCAACCCCAAGACCGTGTAGAATTTTTCCTGTCTGCACTGCCCACACTGCCAACTGATGTTGTCACGGTGCTGTCTTGTTCAGGCAACCGGGTGGTTGAGGGTTAGTTACCGTGCAATGTCCTTATCACATAGAGAAGATGCTACCTCATGGCAGATGACCTGGTCCCCTGGCTCTTACAATATTTCTGCTCCTTTCATGGCTTTCCCCGAGCCTTAGGGATTGTGTTGCAGACGTATCTGTTAGGGTTGGGCACCCCACTGTTTCTTTTTCTCTGCACTTAGACCTCTGGTGTACCCCTGTAATAGTTTTCACCTCTTGTAAAAAAGAAAGCTACTTTGACGAGGGATGAGGCCTGCATCCCTCTTTGCATATAAGCGTATGTATTTAGAATACAGTTAGAATTAAATGGGCTTAGGAACTGGCAATGTGGCCTTTCCAGCTATGGGTTACAATTCCAGGTATACATTCCCTCCTGTTGAGTGGACTTTATGCCCAATTAGACAGTGTTGGTCACCCTAAGATAAAGGTGTCCCTATTGCACCATCACGGAGATCTTTCTGGTCCAGTCATTTTGATCGGAGGCTTTACAGCTGGGTAGGCCTGGAGATTGATTTCCCCTTGGTGGCACGTGTAGCATTCTGCTGACACAGGAACTTCCAGAAAGTTCCTCCAGGTCCCGTGCCCTGAGTGTGCGAGCGTGTGACATCTTCCTCAACAGGGTCTTACCTCATTTATTGCTTTCTGTGAGGCGACAAGGGGCAATGCCGACAGCCGGTGCTGTTTTGAGAGTCTCTTGAAGTACCCTGAACAAAAACTCAGAGGGAGGTTTCCCGAGCTTGGCACCATCTTTGTTTTTTTCTAGATGGTCTGTGACTCTCAAACAGAGCCACAGTGTCCCCATCAGCGTCATAATTCTGTTTAGTTACTTATGTATGCGTACAATGCAGTGATGCATCTTTCAATAAACGTAAAATAGTGCTTCCCTAAGCCTTTTCAACCATCCTTGGTGTTTTCTCTCGGTCTTCTCCCCACCTCACTGCTTTCTTCCCTCTCCCAGATGAAGTTCCCCACCCCATTTTCCCACTTTGTGGAACTGATATCCAATTATCTCCCTTGCTATAACCTCCCCTACCCCCATCCCAGCACAGACCCTTTTTATTTTCCTGACTCCTGCGGTTACTCCAGGTTCTATACATGTAAAGATTCGGAGCCAGACTCCACAATGAGCGGGAATGTGGCATTTGTCTTACTGGGTCTGGGTTACCTCCGTCGGTTGAAAGTGTTCCAATTCCCTCTGTTTCCTCGGAAAGTTCATGGCCTCAGTTTTCTTTACTGCTGTGTAATATTCCACTGTGTCTATGCATCACACACCCACCCATTTGTTGTCTGCTGTCTCCTCGATTTTTCACATCTTATCTGTCTGTCTATCCATCTATCATCTATCAGTGTGTCTGTCTGTCTGTGTATCTATCTGTCTGTCTATCTATCTATCTATCTATCTATCTATCTATCTATCTATCTATCTTCTATCTACTTACCTATTTATCCATCCATCTATCCATCTATCCATCTACATATCTGTCTATCCATCTATCCATCACATATCTATCCATCCATCCTCTCTCTCTCATCTGTCTGTCTATCCATCCATCTATCTATCTATCTATCATCTATCTACTTACCTATTCATCCATCCATCTATCCATCTATATATCTGTCTATCCATCTATCCATCACATATCTATCCATCCATCCTCTCTCTCATCTGTCTGTCTATCCATCTATCTATCTATCTATCTATCTATCTATCTATCTATCTATCTATCTATCCATCATCTATTTGTGTATGTATGAATGTGTGTGTATGTGTGTGTATGTGTGAGTGTGTGTATGTATGTGTGTGTGTCTGTGTGTGTGTATGAGTGTATGTATGTGTGAGTGTGTGTATGTGAGTGTGTGTTTGTGTCTGTGTGTGCACGTGTAGCATGCATATACGGAGGGAGAGGGCAACCTGTGCGATTTGGTTCTCCTTGCTGCCATATAGGTCCCAGCAACTAAACTCAAAAGAGCTTGGCAGGACCACCTGCTGAGTCATCTCACTAGCCCCTCAAAATGGTTTAATTTGCATTTCTCTAAATAAAGGTGTTGAACACTTTGGGATATTTAGTAAGCATTTTATCTCTTCTTTTGAGACCCCTCTGCAAGGAACCATAGCTGACTTTAAATTTTTTTTCTTTTCTTTTTTTGGAACTGGGGACCGAACCCAGGGCCTTGCACTTGCTAGACAAGCGCTCTACCACTGAGCTAAATCCCCGACCCCTTAAAATTTTTTTTTAATGGGCTCATTTGTTTTCTCGGCTCTGCTTCTTTAGTTCTTTATTTTATATATTCTGGGTATTAACCCTCGCTTGGATGTATGGCTGGGAAAGATTCTCCCCCCCTCTGTGGGCTCCCTCTTCATTCAGTTGATTCTTTCCTCTGCTGGGCAGAGGCTTTTCAGTTTGGTGAGGTCATATTTGTCAACTGTTGGCCTTAATTCCTGAATGGAAAAGTCTTATTTAGAAAGGCCTTTTCTACACCCGTATCCTATAGGGTGGCATTTATGTTTCCTTCTAGCTGTTCAGCGTTCCAAGTTTCACACTGAAGTCTACTCAGGGCTGATTTCTGTGCAGGGAGATAGACATGGATCCTGTTTCACTCCCCTCCACGCGGGCAAAGCTTTCTTTTACAGTGCCTCTGACCGTGGTGGGGATATTTTGGAACTGAGGTTTTAATGGGATCCAAGTAGATTCCAAGCAGCCTCCCCTTCCTGCAGCACAAGCAGCCTTTTCTGGGGTCTTTTCTCTCCACATCCCTGACCCCTTATATCTTGCTTAAACGTCTTTCCTACCTTGGCCTCCTCAGAGGCTTCTTATGTCCCTTGAGGTGATGCCAGTGGCTGGGGGGAAGGAGGAAGGGGCTTTTCACTCCTGGAGGGAGCAGAAACGCGCTTGTGCATGGTTGTCTGGCCTGGGTGGAGAGCCTGTGTGGCTGTGCTAATTGCCAAGAATGACTTCCTCATAGCATTTCTCGAGTGTTTGGTGTTTCTGTTTGTTTTTGTTTAGAGTAGCATCCTCAAAGACCCCAAATACCCCACCTTCAGAATTCACCAGGTGTAGGAGAGGAAGTGAAACAGGACCACTGCTATCCCACTAGACACAACCCCATGAATCAGAGATGAGAGGCCCAGCGATCTCCAGGGAGCAGCTGTGTCATCTGCAGGGTGAGGAGACCCTGCCTCAGACTGAGGGTTGGACCACAGTATTAGGTGAACACTAACATTAGGCAAACGTCCCTGCTAGACCAGCGATGGGATCCATCCTGGGTGACTCCCAGAGCCCCTGTTTCTGCTCTCCACCTCCCAGGCACAGTTTCCTAGATGCACAGTTTATTTTGGAGTGGGCGCCATTCATTTATCCGCTGGAGGGGCTTCGGCTGGCCCCAGCTGGAGGGGCCTGGCGTGGTGTGTTGGGAGGAATAGGGCCACAGGATTGGCTGCTGCTCTGCAGATCCTGGCTAAAGATACCTGCTCGGCGTGGGGCCGGTGCTGACTCTCGCATGATTTCTGGGTTGGGCTGAAGGAGGGACTGGGTGCCCTGCTTTTCTGTGTATTTCCACACTGTGGAGCGTCCCGGCTGCATCACCTCTGCCAGCCTGGTTGCTCAGGGTCTGTGCTGCCTCTGTGAGGTTGGATCTCACTTTGGGAGCTGCAGTCTTTCCTGACCTGCTGTCCCCTGCGCGCGCGCCCCTTCCCCGCTACCCTCTCCTCGGCACAAACTCTTCTCTCTCCTTCCTTGAACACCCTCAGTGATGTCGATACCTAGAACCGTGGCTCAGGTCTCGAGACGCTTCCTTGTCTTTGGCTTCTAGGGCAGGGACTGGGTCTCCTACCTCAAGCTCTGCACGTGCCACACACCTATTCTCCAGGTGTGTCAGAGCAGGTCAGCCGCGGCGAGCGGCAGACACAGTCAGACTGAGAACATCTTGCTCTCCGAGGCCCAGCCCAAGGACGGGAGGGGATAAAAGTCTCGTGCCAGGGCCCCAGGGCAGAAGCACACACACCGTGACCATCTCCAGTCTGTCTGAAGCTGCGGGCCTGCTTGTCTCTGCCATGTCTCTCTCTCCATGCCGGGCCCAGAGGGGCTTCAGCGCTCGCTCAGCCTGCTCTGATTTTTCGGGGGCTCGAGGCAGGACCAGCTTCAGTAGCAGGAGCCTTAGCTCCTCCAGGAGATGCAGAGGAAGCTCTTGTGGGAGGGCCTGGGGGGCAGAGACCAGGCAAGGAATACGGTTTGGGCAGGGTAAGGGAGGGCCTGGGCTTTCTCAGTGCCCTCCAGGGGGCATCCAAGCAGTGACCGTCGACCAGAGTCTGCTGACCCCACTGAGGATCGAGGTTGACCCCCAGTTCCAGGTGGTGAAGACGCAGGAGACTCAAGAGATCAGAACCCTCAACAACCAGTTCGCCTCCTTCATTGACAAGGTGAGGGTAAACGGCCTTGCCCCTGCCTCTGGGCCTCCCACAGACAACTGCTCTAGTGAAGAAATCCAACTTTCCTGCCACTTTTCCTAATCACCTCAGTGGCATGGATGTCCTCCCGGGGTCTAGCTAGAGGCTTTCTGGCTTGCTGATGCCCTGCGATTCCACGGCTGGGGCCCAGGGACACAGAGCCGCTGGCTAGTGATGAGAAGTCTGATCTCTTATTTCAGTCAATCAAGGATATGCCCAGGTTCTTAAGGGAGGGCTTGGGGTTCCTTTGTATGTGCAGGGGTGGGAGGCAAGTGGCCCATAAGAGGGTCTCTGAGGCTTCCCTCTCCAGAGAGAGTGCCAGGGGAGTCCCAGGAGTCTCAGGACCCTGTGTCTGGCTATAGGTACGCTTCCTGGAGCAGCAGAACAAGGTTCTGGAGACCAAGTGGGAGCTGCTGCAGCAGCTGCAGGGGAATCGTAGCCCTCAGGGCCTGGAATGTGTCTTTGAAGCCTGCCTGGCCCGGCTCAGGCAGCAGCTGGAAGAGCTGCAGAGAGAGCGGAGGGCTCTTGACTCTGAGCTGAAGACCTATCAGGACCAGGAGGATGAATACAAGACCAAGTAGGGCAGATGTTTCTGTGTGGTATCTAGGGGGTGGTGCGTGATGTGCTCTGTCAGGCTGAGGGTTTCCTGAATGTCCAGCACCCAGTGCTGCACGGCTGACCTCCCTTCTAGCTCTTGACTTCCTCTCTCCTCATTCATAGGGGTTACTTGTAATATGTACAGGAGGTCCCCTCCCCCTCCAGGCCCAGAGAGACCTGGGGAAAATGTTGAGGGCTCTCTCCAGAGAGCCGAGGCCTAGCCTCAAGGGTCCATGGGTCTGCTCAGGACTGGGAAGGGCTTATTTAAACAGCATCTTGATAGCTTTCTCGAGAAATTCCTGTTTAGCAGGCTGTGGGGCCGATGTGACTCAGACACGCTCCGATCTTGGGCGGAGGAGAGTCACTTTAGTACATCCATCCCCAGATCCATGGTGCGATTCACAGCCAGACTGTGGTTCTAGGCTCTCTACCTTTGCAGCCTGGTGGGGCAGACAGCCCTGGGCTGAGGGGTGGTGAGGGCTGGAGAGCAAGAGCAGGCCTCCTGCTTCTTTCTCTCAGCCATGGTGGTTTCTACTGTTAACATTCTGGGAAAAGGTCATCTCCCTTTGTGGTTTTCAGTGTTAGTAGGGAAGCAACAGGGCAGGGGCTAGGGCATAGAGGAGGAGGTGCCCGAAATTCCAGATCAGCTGTGAATTATCCTATTCCCATGATTAAATGCCCCTTTTCCTGCTCAGAGGCCTCCAAGTGCTTGGGAAACCGGGGTATTGATAGGGCATACAAACCCTCTGACAGGAAATGAGAGAAAGGTCAATGGTGGCTCCTGACTTGAGGCCTCTGAAGACAAGGACACTCAGGGTATGGGGTGGGCTCTGACCTGTGCCTGACTCCCCTCTTCCATTCGCAGGTATGACCAGGAAGCGTACAAGCACGCCTCGGTGCAGAATGACTTTGTGGTCCTTAAGAAGGTGGGAGGGGCTCAAACATTCAGGAAACCCCATACTATGCCCTAAACCTGGTCCTAGGCTGGGAGGCCAGAGGGTGGAGGTGTGACCGCGGACACGTTGACACTCTGCATGTAGTCAGCAAGAGGTTGTGAGGCTGGGATGGAAGTGGAGGCAACACAGAGGGTTGGGGTTAGCCAGGGATAGTGTCCTGCAGATAGTGCTGAGCAGGGTGGATGGGCAGAAGAAAGGGGTCTTCAGACACAGCAGCACGGGTGTCATGAGAGGGAGTGGGGGATGCATGGTTTCTGTCTCTTGTCCCCAGGACGTGGATGAGGTTTTCCAGAGCAAGATGGATTTGGAAGGCAACCTGGAGTCTCTGAGAGAGCACGTCTGTTTCTTGACACGTCTGTATGAAGAAGTAAGGACTCGTGAAGAACAGGGAGAAATAAGAAAGGGGTCAGGATGGACAGCTCCCTGTGTCCAGGAGGGGAGCCACTAGGAAGGGAGACCTATTGGAATAGCTTTGGTTTGTGGTCACTGGCCAGTGGTGGGAAGACTGTGTGTGAGGGGAACTGATGAGGGGTGAGAGGGCTTTAGGGACAGGTGACTTGAGGCCTTGTGGGTATTTTTCCTTTATTATCTACACTTCAAAGGTCACCAGAGACTAACTCAGTGGTCCTTACTCTGCAAATCTGGACCACCCCTGGGTGATGGGCAAATGGATGGACATTGAGGTACCCTTCTCCCTCAGGGAGACAGAGGTCAGGGAGCCATGGTGGTAGACACTGAGCTTGCCTCTCCCATAGGAACTGGGACAGCTGCAGACCCAGGCAAACGACATGTCCGTGGTGCTGTCCATGGATAACAGCCGTTGCTTGGACTTCAGTGACATCATCGCTGAGGTCCGCGCCCGTTATGAGGAGATCACTCGGACTAGCAAGGCCGAGGCTGAGGCTGTGTTCCAGACCAAGGTGCTGTGGTCCTAAGAGCAAGCTGGGAAGGGTCGGGTGGTCCTATTCACACACCAGGGAGGTCACCAACTCTGGTCCTATTGGGGCAGCTCTGATAACAACCTTGAGGTTTGGGACTTAGAGGGCAGGGCTGTGTCCACAGTGCAGGAGGGGGACAATGGTCAGAAACAAGGAGACAGGCTTGAATCTCTACCAGGCATATCTACCATGTCCGGAGCTCAGGCAGTTGACCGGCACTGGGAAAATGCAGACATCGGGAGGCATCTATCAGGGTGGGAAGACGGCATGTCCCCGATTCTTGGGTCAGAAGTAGCTGTGACTCAGCCAGTGGTGTTACCTTTGTGCCCTCAGTACCAGGAACTCCAGGAATCAGCCCAGCTTCAAGGGAACAGCATGAAGGAAGTGCAAGTGCAGATCTCCCAGCTTCGGCAGGTCATACAGAAGCTGCAGAGTCAGATTGGGAGCCTCAGGAAGCAGGTATGTTGTCAGTCTCTACTGCTGCTTCGTGTCTTGTCCCTCCACCAACTGTCTGCTTCTTAGTTGGGTTTATATGCACAAGTGTGTGTGTGCATGTGTGTGTGCATGTGCGCATGTGTGCACGTGTGTATGTGTGAGTGTGCATGTGTGCATGTGCATGTGTGCATGTGCATGTGTGAGTATGTGTGTGTACATGTCTGCACATGTGTACATGTGCGTGTGTGTATGTGTGACTGTGCATGTGCATGTGTGTGCGCATGTGTGTACACATGTGTGTGTGTGCATGTGCATGTGCATGTGTGTGTACATGTGTGTGCACATGTGTGTGCATGTGTGTGTACATGTGTGCACGTGTGTATGTGTGAGTGTGCGTATGTGCATGTACGTGTGTGTATGTGTATGTGTGAGTATGTGTGTGTACATGTCTGCACATGTGTGCATGTGCATGTGTGTGCCTGTGCATGTGTGTGTGCATGTGTGTGCACATGTGTGTGCATGTGCATGTGCATGTGTGTGTGCATGTGTGTGTATGTACATGTGTATGTGCATGTGTGTGTGTGTGTGCATGTGCGTGTTGTGCATGCATGCATATGTGTGTGTCTGGATAAACAGGGATCCAGATCATTTCATGGCAAGGGGGAGGGGTTGGAGACAGATCTTCAAGTCATTTCTGAACTGCTCATTCTCTGTGAACTCCAGTCCCCTGTGCTGTTCACTGCAAGGAGGACCATCATTTACAGTCCACACGCAGGCAAACATCTTGCTTTTGCCTTTCTTGGGGATAGAGTTACTTTAACTCTCATCTCATCTCTTCTTTTCCTCCACAAGCACACAGGGACTGGATTTAGGACTCACACTAAGTACCATGTGCTATCACGAGAAGTTTAATTGAGTATTTCAGTCAAGACCTGCTTCCAAAAAGATCATGTCCTGAGGTTCTGGGTAGACACAAAGATGCTGGGTGATCCTACTGAGCCCTCTGCCACAGGAAAAGAGGCTGTTAGGCAATCTTTTCCCTTAGGATGGGGGGCAGGCATGGGTATCATGTGTAACTTTGAGTGCATGAAATTAGTCTATCTGGGTCTTCAAATTATATCCATGGTAGGTGTTTTGAGAGACCCTGTTATGTTTGCAACCGCTCTCTCCCTCATTTCTACTCCCCTCCAGAATGACAGTCTGCAATCAGCCATTGCTGATGCCGAGCAGCAGGGGGAGATGGCTCTGAGGGATGCTCAGGCCAAGCTGGATGAGCTGGAGGGTGCTCTGAGAGCAGCCAAGCAGGACATGGCACAGATGCTCCGTGACTACCAGGAACTGATGGGCACAAAGTTGTCCCTGGATGTGGAGATTGCCACGTACCGGAGACTGCTGGAGAGCGAGGAGTGCAGGTGGGGGAAGTGGGGAGTACCTGGGGATGGGAGGTGGGGTTTGGGGAGGACGGAAGGCTAGTGTAGGCCTCTAGGGGATTGTGAGAGATTTCCTGACCATGTCGGTCACTAAGGACAACCAACTCTGCTGGGAGGGGTTTAAAATGGGAAATTATAGTCTTCACAGCCTTTCTTAGCATCTCCTGTCTCGTTCCTCCTCTTCCAGGATATCCAAGGAGCACACCAGCCAGGTCACTGTCTGTGAGTATGAGGGGATTTGAGAGTAGGGGTTCCCTTGTGGTGCTGAAGACCCTGCTATGACACCAGTGCATTTTCTTGGCAGCCATAGAAGAAGGCAGCATTGTACCTGGAAGAAGTTGTGGAGGCCAAGTGGTCATCCCTGGAAGAACTTGTGGAGGCCAATTGGTCATCCCTGGAGGAGTTTGTAGTGGCCAAGTAGTCATACCTGGAAGAAATTGTGGTGGCCAAGTGGTTATCCCTGGAAGAACTTGTGGTGGCCAAGTGGTTATCCCTGGAAGAACTTGTGGAGGCCAAGTGGTCATCCCTGGAAGAACTTGTGGAGGCCAAGTGACCGTGCCTGGAAGAGAATGTGGGGGCCAAGTGATCGTGCCTGGAAGAGAACATGGTGGTCAAGTGACAGTGCCTGGAAGAGAACATGGCGGTCAAGTGACAGTGCCTGGAAGAGAACATGGAGGCCAAGTGACAGTGCCTGGAAGAGAACATGGCGGTCAAGTGACAGTGCCTGGAAGAGAACATGGCGGTCAAGTGACAGTGCCTGGAAGAGAACATGGAGGTCAAGTGACCGTGCCTGGAAGAGAACATGGGGGTCAAGTGACCGTGCCTGGAAGAGAATATGGGGGTCAAGTGACCATGCCTGGAAGAGAATGTGGGGGTCAAGTGACCGTACCTGGAAGAGAATATGGGGGTCAAGTGACAGTGCCTGGAAGAGAATGTGGAGGTCAAGTGACCGTGCCTGGAAGAGAACATGGGGGCCAAGTGACCGTGCCTGGAAGAGAGTGTGGGGGCCAAGTGACCGTGCCTGGAAGAGAGTGTGGGGGCCAAGTGACCATGCCTGGAAGAGAACATGGAGGCCAAGTGACCATGCCTGGAAGAGAGTGTGGGGGCCAAGTGACCATTCCTGGAAGAGAATATGGGGGCCAAGTGACCATGCCTGGAAGAGAGTGTGGGGGCCAAGTGACCATGCCTGGAAGAGAAAAAGGGGGCCAAGTGACCATGCCTGGAAGAGAATATGGGGGCCAAGTGACCATGCCTGGAAGAGAATATGGGGGCCAAGTGACCATTCCTGGAAGAGAGTGTGGGGGCCAAGTGACCATGCCTGGAAGAGAATATGGGGGCCAAGTGACCATGCCTGGAAGAGAACATGGGGGCCAAGTGACCATGCCTGGAAGAGAATATGGGGGCCAAGTGACCATTCCTGGAAGAGAGTGTGGGGGCCAAGTGACCATGCCTGGAAGAGAGTGTGGGGGCCAAGTGACCATTCCTGGAAGAGAGTGTGGGGGCCAAGTGACCATGCCTGGAAGAGAACATGGGGGCCAAGTGACCATGCCTGGAAGAGAGTGTGGGGGCCAAGTGACCATGCCTGGAAGAGAACATGGGGGGCCAAGTGACCATGCCTGGAAGAGAGTGTGGGGGCCAAGTGACCATGCCTGGAAGAGAATATGGGGGTCAAGTGACCATGCCTGGAAGAGAATATGGGGGTCAAGTGACCATGCCTGGAAGAGAACATGGAGGCCAAGTGACCATTCCTGGAAGAGAACATGGAGGCCAAGTGACCATGCCTGGAAGAGAGTGTGGGGGCCAAGTGACTATGCCTGGAAGAGAGTGTGGGGGCCAAGTGACCATGCCTGGAAGAGAATGTGGGGGCCAAGTGGGCACTTGTGACCACAGAGGCTGGAAAGGTAGCTTTGGGTCTGGAGGCTGCTCTAGCATTGTAACCGGTGGCTTTGATATCCCCCAGGCGTCTGGGTACAGCCCCATCACGGGTTCCTGTTCTGTATCTGGCTCAGGCTTCAGCTCTGGCTCTGGCTCCAGCTGCCGCACCATCCTGAAGAAGACAATGGAATCAAGCCGGAAGACGTCTGTCATTTATTGAGTGACCAGGCAGTCACATCCCTTCTGAGCCCAGTAGCCTTGCTCTGAGCCCATCCCCCATGTTTAGCACCCACAGCCCAAGGCAGCTCACTGGGCACTGGAGAAAGTCAATAAAGTCAGGCCTGCCTGAGTGCTCAGGGGCAGGTCCTGTTCTGCACACTCATTTGCATCTCATTTGTGTGTGTGTGTGTGTGTGTGTGTGTGTGTGTGTGTGTGTGTGTCCCCTACATGGTGCATAGGCTCTGCCCTCCAGCCAGAGTTTCTACTCCCTTGTCCATGGTCCTCAGGCTGGCCTGGAAGACTAGGCTTTGGCAAGACTCAGTATCTAGTTCAAATACGCTTCAGTAGGAGGGAGTGTCTAAATGGAAGGTGGAGACCAGGACTCGGGAGCCTACTTGGTCCCATCCCCTACCGTCCTGCCTCTGTTTCTGTCTTGTGAAGTGTCACAGCACCCAGTCCCTGTCATCTCCTTCCCCTCTTCCCAAACTATGTTCAGAGCCACAGTCTGATGCTCCTCTGACAGGCAGTGGGCCTGCCATTCTCCACGCCTCTCCTGCTCTGTCCACTCTGGCCGCCCCCAGCACAGTCCCCCCCACCTGTGACGCTGGGCTTTTTTCCGGCCACGAGTTCAGATGTCCTGTGTTGCGAATGGGGGTTTGTGGGAGGTTGCTTTTTGTCCTGTCTCCCTGTCTACGGCTCAGTGATACCTAGGGCAGCCAGCCCGCTTCCTGCTACCCCTCCCACTACCACCTCAGAGCCATGGCCTGGCTGTGGCACTCCTGGCCAGGAACATCCCAGCAGGTGCAGTCCAGCCCAGATGCTTGGCAACAGCTTTGAAATGGGTTCCAAGGGCGTTTAGAGGCGAGGTCGAAGGGCAGAGACCAAGGTTCCCCACAGCAGGTGTAGATTCTATGCCATGCCTACCTGCCATTCAACTCTGCCCCCCTAACCAGAAGACCACAGGCTGTGCTTCTCTCCAGCCCATTCTCCTCGGAAGGAAGCCTGTGACTATCGACAGTGTCAAGTCTGTCTGATGGCTTCACAGCTATCTTATCAGGGACGCTCCTTAGGGCTCTGGTGTGTCCCCAAGGTGCCCCTTGAACATACTACTCCATCTCCCATGCCCCTAGGATGTCTGGTGGCTCCCACAGCTTGTTCCCCAGTTAAGGCTGTCTGCTTAAACTTGCTCTGGTTCTGACTTTAGGCTGTTCTCTGCTTCTTCTTCCCACGTCTGTATCAAGTTTTCCCTCCTTCTAGAAACCTTTCCTACAGTCCCAGGTCTGAGTTGTTGGACCCTTTCTGTGCCCTGCACATTCTGGTGGCCCTGTTGTAGTCCCTGGTTATATATTTGGTTCTGATGGGGGACCCCATGTCTCTATGAGCCTGGTACCACTTGGCTATTTTTTGTCCCCCTGCGCACAGGAAAGGGATCCCATGGGGATTTGGAATGATATTCCTAGTCCCAGTGGATCCTTGAACCTATCTGGATTTGAGCCTAGAAATGTCTTCTCTTTCAGGAAGCTCTGAGGGAAGCCGCTCGTACGGGAGTCAGGGTTGGGGCTAGGAGGTTCTGGGAGGATTGACTTCTCCACCCACTCTGCATGCTGTATGAGTCTCTTTAATGTTTCTTCCCTGTTCCTTTCCTGTCTTGGGCCCTGGAGAGAGGCAGCTTGGCTATGCTGCCAGCTCTGTGGTCAGGCTGAGGGATGTCTTGAAGTTCTGCTGCTGTACCAGGAAGAGGGCAGCTGCAGGATTCCTCATTACTTATCTGGGAAGAAGCCATGCATGCCTACCTGCGTGCAGGAGACATGGGAGGGTGCTTGGGTCCAAGCGCTAACACTCCTGGTGATGCGACCTTGACTCCGAGAACCCAGAGTGGTGGTGGTCTGTAATCTCAGAGGCCCAGAAAGGAGGATTGTCATGAGTTCAAGGACAGCCTAGGCTACATGAGCTCCAGAAGCCTGAGCTAGACCCCATCTCAGGAAAGACAGACAGACAACCACAACAGCAGCAGCAGCAACAGCGACAACAGCAACAACAACAACCACTACCACTACCACAACCGCCTCTCACTGCCCCGCACTACTCCACAGTAATTCAACTGAGCCCTAATGATGATGTATACATTCACTCTCCCTCTCCACTCTAGGGCAATTTTCTTTATCACAAAGGACTCAGCTTCTTACTCGTGCTTTGGTGAGGGTCTTGGGGAGGGACCCACAGTCTAAATCAGCCTGGGGTGTTTGGGAGGTGAGTTCTGAATGCACTGTGAGAAGCATAGGTATCCCAGAAGCCAGCTTGGAAATGTCCGTGAGTGCTGGGGCATCCGTCGTACTTCCAATGTTCAAAGGCTTCTTTAATTAAATAATTAAACTTGAGCATACAGGGTGTTACTCTGAAGGCTGGCTTGGAACTACGTACACCAGGCTGTTCTCAAACTCACGGTCAACCCACCTTAGCCTTCCAAAATCTGTGATTACAGATACAAGCCACCACACCAACCGAATGGAGACGTTTTTACTTTATTATTATCAGTGTGTGTGTGTGTGTGTGTGTGTGTGTGTGTGTGTGTGTGTGTGTGTGTGTGTGTGTATGCTAGGTCGGGTGACAACCTTTAGGACTTGAGGACTCGATTTTCTCCTTCCCAGGTGTGAGGAAGGGAATGAAACTTTGAACTCTGGGTTTATGCAGTAAAGTGCTTTTGTTCACTGAGCCATTTCCCTGTCTCCAGATGAAGAACTTCTTTATGGCCTTGTCCTGGAGCACATGGTGGGTCCAGCCCATGCGGTGAACCACGCTCAACCTTTCATCTCTTTTCCCAACCCTGATTCCTTTATGTGTTGAGAGCTGAAGTGACCTTACACTTACTTCCCGAGGCTTACCAAAGACCACCAAAGTTGGTGGAAAGCAGCCACCAACCCCTCTAGCGAATGGGTTAACTGTTTCAATTTACCTGGGACCAAGGAGACTTTCAGTGTCAAACTACACAGGTCAAGGAGGAGCAGGGTATCAGTTGTCCTGCCTGGAGTTGAGGAGACTTAAGACTTGGTACAAGCAGAGAATGGTTTCTGGAACAGTTTGAGGGACGCCAGGGAGAAGGGTGACGCTGCAGGGTGAGGCTTAGCAAGAATCTGCATTTCTCTCCCTTCTGAGCTCCTCTTTGGTTATCCTCATCGGAAGAAGGAAACAAGAGAGCAGTGCCCAGCTGTGAGGAAGGTGGGGGTGGCTCTGAGGTAGGATGGAGACAAGGGAGAACGACCAGAGCTGGGGGAAGGCGTCCAACCCTACGTGTAAGGTGTTCAGGGCACATGGGGTCATGCAGCTGGCTCTTGGTATGTGCCGATGATAACATGGGGTCTTACTAGACTGGAAAGTCCCACTTCTCTTGGGAGGCCCCTTTCCCTGTGTTCTCTGTGTAGTTCAGCATCCAAGCTGTTAGGTATTGGGGGATACAAGCTACCATTATCCGCCATTCTGACCCATGCTTTTGGAGGCAGCAGCTTTAAATCTCCCAAGCTCTTATCTCCTGCTAGTGGGGAATTCGAGCAAGTGAGTCTCCATTTGGAGGCCCTTGGTAGCTGGCAGTGGAAGAAGCAGTAGGCTGTAGTTCTTCCTTTGGAAACCCCCTCCCTGGACCTTTCTCCACAATGTCTGTGGGAGGCCGCAGATGTGGATCAAGCTTAGGCACTCACTGCCCATGGAGCAAACCTTGGCAGGAGGCTCACCTCCTAATTAATACACGGTGGCTATTAAATCACCTCTTAACTGCTCTTCTGTTTCCCAGAGTTGCTGTGGCATCCTGGTATCAGCAGGAGAGATTCCCCCTGGTTGCTTGATTCATGGATCTTTATTTTCTTTACTCCCGTTCTGTTTACAATCATTCCTATAAACTCCACTAGTTAACAAAGGCACGGGGGTTTCTTCTTGAAAGACTCAAAAAGCCAGGTGTTGGTGGCACACAGGGGTCACTTCAGTGCGTGGGGGATCAGGAGTTTAATGCTATCCTTGGCTACACAGGGAGCTTAAGGTTAGCTCAGTCTACGCAAGATCAGGGTATGTGTGTGTTCTGCATAAAGACTTCCAAAGAACGATCGAGTTTGATGCCTGAAAACAGCCACAGAGGCAGAGGAGGCCAAGTGACCTCACAGGACCCTGCCTGAGGTGATCCATCTGGCTGGGAAGGGAAGGCTGCCTGTGAGTAACAACTGTGTCTCCCAAGAGTGCGTCTGGGCTGCATAGGCATCTGCCACAGGCTCTCTAGCTCCTACTGCGAAGCCTGGCACAGAGAGTATGGTAGTAGACACACACACACATGCACACACACACCACACACACACACATACATACACACACACACCACACACACACACATACACACACACATACACACACACCACACACCACAAACACACCCCCCCCCACACACATCGCTCTCTCATCTCTCTCTCTCTCTCTCTCTCTCTCTCCCTCTCACACACACACACACACACCTCACACACACACCACACACACACACACACATACACACACACACACACACACACACACACACACACACACACACACACACACACACACACACACACACACACCACACACACCACACACACACACCACACACACACCACACACACACCACACACACACACACACACACACACACACACACACACACACACACACACACACACACACACTCTCACACACACATGAATGGCATGCCTGAATGCTAGCCTTTGAGTGAGGCGGGGTATGTTTATACACACACACACACACACACACACACACACACACACACGAATCGCATGCCTGAATGCTAGCCTTTGAGTGAGGCGGGGTATGTTTATATTTACAGCTCGACTCCCACTCCCACCAGCCCAGCCACACGGTGACTCATAGTTGCTGCCTGACATCATCTTCCTGCCCAGAGGACCACGGCAGCAGCCTGGAGGCTAGGCCTCACTCACAGCTATCTCTTCTCCCACGCCGTCAGGCAGAGATAAGGAAGCCTGAGAAAGTGTTCTCAGCCCGGGGAAAGGAGATGGAGGTTGGTTGGTGGGAGACGATGGCTCATCCCAAGGGCAGTGTTTTCCCAAAGCACTTCTACAGTGGGTCATGCTTAGATGAGGTTCAGAGAGGTGGAGAGTTGTCCCAAAGGCACACAGCTTGGCGAGAACTGGCCTTTCAGCTAGTTGGTGTCCAAACTCCAATCAGGGAAGGCAGTCTTGTTGGTGGTATTAGGGGGCTAGTTCTGTGGCTCTTCATGACTGGTAGGAGCTGGGTCCAATGCTTCAAGTGAATGGGGGCCACTAGAATATCCCAGTGGCCCTAGGGAAATACCCCCAGATTCCTTTGGAGTCTAGAAGCCACCATCGTCACCGGGGTCCTCTGCATCTCTGTTGAGATCCCAGCTCTAGCCTGGCAGAGTCGACGCTGCCCTATCTTTGCCTTAACTCTGCTTGCCGAGCGGCAGAGAGGTGAGGAGAGCCAGCCTCAAGGTCTGCTCCCACTGTTTGTAATCCTGTATCTGAAGTTTCTAAGGCTCTGCTTGGGCTGTGTTTAGTTCCAGAAGCCTGGTTGGGAAGAGAGCGGTGGCCGGTGTGAAGTACTTCTGAACTGAGTCTGGTGGACAGGGAAGGAGAAGGTTGAAGGGGGTATAGGATGGGCCATTTGGGGCTTCTTGGATGTGTGTACATCTCCAGTTATTCCAAAATGGCTGGGCTCCACTGGGAAGGCCCCACCAAGGAAGAACTTAGGGACTGTTCCTTGCCTCCCTCCAGCCCCAGGAAAGGCAGTTGGGATCCTAAGCCTCAATACCCTGCCTGTGGAGACTGGGCATCTCTTGTTTTTTTTTGTTCGTTTGTTTGTTGTTTTTCTTTTTTGGTTTTGAGACTGGGTGGTCTTGAACTTTTGATCCTCTGGTCTTCATCTCCAGAGTGCTGGGATATAGGTGTGCACAGCCATGTCTGGTTAGAGCCAAAGCCATCCAACCCATGTTGTGTGCCCAGCCAGGCCTATGGCTGGGCCGGGACCCTCCTCTCGTCCTTGGATTCTCTTTGCCCCACGCAGGGTTCCCACCCAGCAGACACCTGCCGGTGTAGATAGAAGAGCAGCTGCCCCACCCCTGCCCTGTCACCTGTGCCCCCCACGCTGGACCTGCCAAGAGACAGGAGGCTGTGGGCTGGGAGGGTGGGACTGGAGCAGGCCTGGGCACCCTCTCTACAACCCATTGCCCAATGCACCTTCCCTTGCCACCTGCACAGCACTGGGCCCTGGGGCCTTGGCTTACCACAAGGCCCTGGGACAAACCCCACAAAACAGAGCTCCATTGACAGCAGGCCATCAGGGCTGCGTAGGAGGAGACCAAGCCAGCCACTGGGTGGTGAGGGTAACTGTAGGAGCCCTATCATCCTGTTCCAAGTGAGGAGAGCTTACAGGGTGGGGTGGGAGTGGGGGTGGGGGAGTGGGGGGGTGGGGTGCTTCCCACCTCAAGTAGTCTCTGCTCAGGAGCAGTTCTTCAGTCTCAATGATGGCTGGGCGATGCCCTCCCACATTGGGGGGGGAGGGGTCCCCCCCAGGGCCCCTCCCTCTCATCTGTGGTAATCACGGCAGGAGCGTGTGGAACCCATGGCCAGCCCAGCTGGGGGGAAAGATAAAAAGGCCTTTGGTGGCTCAGCAGCTCACAACGGCCCTGCTTCCTCTCGCTCTCAGCTGCCTTCTCTCTGACAATCATGCGGTCCTCCTTGTCCAGGCAGACGTTCTCCACTAAAGGAGGCTTCAGCTCTAACTCAGCCAGCGGAGGTGGCGGGAGTCGGATGCGAACCAGCTACAGCTCAGTGACTATGTCCAGGAGCAGCGGCGGCAGTGGCGGTGGCGTCCGCTCCGGGTCCAGCTCCGGGGGCTTTGGCAGCCGGAGCCTCTACAACTTGGGAGGAAAGAATATCTCCATCAGTGTGGCTGGTGGGGCCTCCTCTGGCCGGGCGCTAGGAGGCTTTAGCGGGGCCTACGTTGGCCTAGGGGCTGGCAGGCAGACATTTGGACCAGTCTGTCCTCCTGGGGGAATCCAGGAAGTCACTGTTAACCAGAGCCTGCTGACACCCCTCAATGTGGAGATTGACCCTGAGATCCAGCGGGTGCGCACTCAGGAGCGCGAGCAGATCAAGACCCTCAACAACAAGTTTGCCTCCTTTATTGATAAGGTGGGTGGGCAAAACCGGAGTGGGGTCAGGGGGAAGCTGAACCTCTGATGGGGGGATCATCTGGGCAAAGGCAAGTTTGGGGATCATCTGGGCAAAGGCAAGTTTTTACTATATGCACTAGGTGGACAGGGCGGGGTGACCGTTGCTTCTGTCTACCTGAGGTTGGGGCTAAAACCTGGTGGCTGGGGTTTCTTCTGTGAGTGAGGGGCCCAGCCCAACTGTGTTGGAGCCTTTCCTATGGTGTCATTAATACCGTTAAGAAGCAGCAGCCTTACTTAATAGATGAGCCGTCCCTGGTGTTTCTGTTAGGGAGTTGGCCTTTAACGACTTGAGTCATTTTATAGCTGTGGGTAACCGTGCATGGCTCAGGAATCCTACAAATCACCCATGCTTGGAGCCTTGGAATCCTGTCTGTCCTCTCAAGCTGAAGAAGCCTAGGGTCAGACACAGTGAGAACATGGAGGGCAAGAGGAAGCCCTTTGCTCTCCCTTGCCTGGCTCCCTGGTCCAGCCAAGACGCTCAGTCTGGGATGGACCAAGAGGAGGGTGGCCACCATACAGTTTGAATGTCACACTCTGGAAGTGTTCTAAACCCTGTCTCACCTCCGGGGTGACTGGGTCACTCTGGCGTCATCGCTATCACGGCTTGCTCCATCCCCTCAGCACTGTGTACCTTGGCTCCGAGCCTAGGCGGCGGGGTCAGGCTGAGGGATGATGATTTGAACTTTTAACACAGAAGGGCCCTACTCCCTTTCTCGAGTGTCACCCTCAGGGTTCCATGAGGAGCCAGGGCAGGTGATGCTCCGCCCGTTTTTACAGTATGAAAACCGAGGCTTAGCGTGGTCCTGAGACTTGCCCAGGGTCACAGGGGCCAGGGTGAGGCAGGGGCATAATGTTGAAGAAGGCTGTAGAGCTCCACAGTCCTGGGCACCAAGGTGTACCTGCTACAGGGCTCCGGGCCAAGTGACTAGGCCTGGGGTGCTGTGGAGGTGGGATCTGGAGGGACCAGGAAACAGAGGGTAAGGGAAGTCGTGCCACCCACTTCTCGGCCTTTCCCCTGGTGACTTTTGGTTCTTTCGTGAGCTGCTGTGTGGGTGCTGGAAATCGAATCTGGATCCTGTGGAAGAACAACAGTTACTTTTAACCTGGGATCCATTTCCAGCTGTTTCTCTGATACTATTGATTCATTTTATTTTTATTTTATTTACGTGTGTGTGTATGACTGTGTGAGGGGGTCGAATCCTCTCAGAGTTAGACAGTTGTGAACTGCTGTTTGGGCAGTTGGATTTGAGCCATATATATCATGATTTTCTTTTTTTGAAAGCAGGGTTTCTCTGTGTAGCCTTGGCTTTCCTGGAACTTGCTCTGTAGACCAGGCTGGCTTCAGAGACTAGCCTGCCTCTGCCTGCCTCTGCCTCCTGAGTGCTGGGATTAGAGGCTGCCGCGGGGCCTCTGTGATATTTTAAACAGTTAACTGATGCAAAATTGGTCTCATAAACACCGGCCTCATCCAGTTTCAACCGGGACAAGTGGGAAAGTGAGACCGAGAACAGAATGTGTAGCTCAGCTGACCAGATGACCAGTTCATATGCTTGTTAACTCTTCAGAGTCCTCTCAGTCTGTCTGGACTGTCATTTGAGCAGGATCACTTCCTCCCAGTGAGAAGCAGGATGCTACCCCACCTCGGCGATGCTGGCCTGGGGTGTCCTGGGCTCTGCTCCCCAGGCGACGTCCATCCACCTTTTCTTCCCTGGTCAGGTACGCTTCCTGGAACAGCAGAACAAGGTGCTGGAGACGAAGTGGGCGCTGCTGCAGGAGCAGAGCCAGAACACAGGGGTCGCCAGGAGCCTGGAGCCTTTCTTTGAGGGTTACTTGAACACCCTGAGGAGGCAGCTGGATACCAAACAGAGCGAGCGGGGGCGGCTGGACACGGAGCTGAGGAACGTGCAGGATAATCTGGAGGACTTCAAGAACAAGTAAGGGACACGCATGCTGCCCGATGAGACAGAGCATGACACTGTGGAAAAGACCGCCCTCACCCAGGCAGAGCTGCTCTTACTGGGGGCTGGAGCTTGGGGGCTGCGTGTGTGTGTGCATGCGTGCGTGCGTGCATGTGTGTTCATTTATTTATTGGTTGATTTTTGTTGTCGTTGTTGTTATTATTGTTTTCAGATAGACTCTCAGTGCTCTTCTTGCTCACCTCAGGGACTATGTGTGTCGTAACCCCACCGAGCTTAGTAATTTTAAGATGTCCTTTTTAAAAGGTGGGGAGGATTGTGTACTGAACCTCATGTTCTAGCCCTCCACACCCAGCTCAGCCAATCTCACTCTGTCCCTCTCTTTTTCTACCACCTCCCTTCATGTTTCCAAGCGGGTCTAGTCGTCTTGTCACTTTCTTCATGAATATGTGTACTGGGTAGGTGTGTGTGAGAGGTCGGCCCTCCTGAGTAGGGGAACCTAGAGGAACGGGGTGGCCAAGCGTGAGGCTCGTTTGCCTAACTTGTGTCAACAAAACTTAAGCAAAATAATAAAATGTTCAGCGTAGTAATTCCTCGGCCTCATGGGATACCTAGTATGGAATTTTCAACTGCTCCATAAATATAAATTTAGAAAAAACGAGTGTTTGTTTGAATTGAGATCCAAACGACCTTCCCTGGTACCACATGGTTGACAGTACACACATTTATGACATTAAAGTGTAATTTTAAAATAACTTTTCCTGTAACTTGACACTGGCAGTTTCTAAACCTTAGCTTTAGCAGAAGTGGTTGGGAAGGGATTGATTGTTTCAAATGCCAGTGTGTTGTTGAAAGTGGAGACAGAGGTCAGCCATTGTTGGCACACTTGTTCTGTCTGGGACAGCCTTCAAGGGCTCTGAGCCAAAGAGGTGGCTTACTATGGTAGTGTCTGAATTTGGTAGCTCTTTCTTCCGAAAGAGGAAGGAAGTATTTAAACAATGGCACTCTCCCCCCAAACCTCTTCACTGTTGACTACATTAAAGAACTGTTCCGCAGACATTTCTGAGTGGTGGTAGAGTTCATCCAAGCTTCCTGGGAGCCAGGTGAGCCCACCACCTAAAAGACAGAACTGGCCTGAGCTGGCCTGAACCTTCCTTGTATTACAGGTATGAGGATGAGATCAACAAACGCACTGCCTTGGAGAATGAATTTGTGTTGATTAAGAAGGTTCGTGGGGTGGCTGGACTTGGGGAGGGGGTCCTTTGGCTGCATAGGGTCTGGATGGATCTGGGGTGTGAGCACCCTGCTTGCTCTCCCCCTCTTCTCAGGATGTAGATGCTGCATACATGGGCAGAATGGATCTGCAAAGCAAAGTGGAGAGCCTGATCCAAGAGATCGACTTCCTGCAACAGCTCCATGAGATGGTAAGGAGACAGATGGACAGACATGATCTGCACACGTTTAAGTATCGCTGGAGAGTCACTCAGGGAGGTGTGAACCCATTAGTGTTACTTAGTTGGGAAAAGTTTGGAGCCTACAGGATGGGGCGGGGTGCGGTAGCTCATATCTTTAATCCTAACATTTGGCGGCAGAGTCAGGTAGTATGAATTTGAGGTTCTAGGCCAGCCATGGTGAGACACTTTCAAAGAAAAAAAATGTAGCCCCACCTTTTTCATGAGTAGCACCGAGGCCCTGAGCCAGCTTAGTGCTCTCAAAAGCTCCACGATGTAGGTGCTATCTTGCCAATTTGAGAACCAATGGTACTGTGGGTCAGAGTAATTAGTCCTTGGTCACAAAACTAGTCAGAGGCAATGCCCCCCTTGGTTGCTCAGTTTGAAATGGGGCAGCAGAGACTGTGAAGTTGGTGAGGAGGAGTAGTGGGTGGTTCAGAAATTCCAGGACAGGTCTCAGGAGACAGGGAATCTTGCAGACTGGGACATCAGGGCTGAGCTTAGGGGGATTTGCTAGAGAAGCAGATATTCCCAGTATATCCCCAGCAGGGTCCTCCCAGCTAATCCCTCTGTGCCAACCAGACAGGGGCTCATGCAACCTCTACTTGATCCCCCAGGTGCAGGGTGCACAGCTGTTGTTGTGCGAAGGGCTCTGTTAAAAGGTGACTTGAATCTTGTGACAAGGAACAAAGGAGGCATTGAGAAGTCAGGAAATAGGACTCTCAGTGCTCAGAAGACAGATGGGTGGGGAAAGCAAGGGACATTTATTCACGAACCTCAGCATTCCTTTAGTTCATGTACACTTTTAGGTAACACCTTATCCTGGTGCTTAGACAGTCTCTGGAGTTTTTCCACATGAATGCTTTCAAGAGACGTGTGGACATGCTTTTCTCCAGTACTTAGTTGAAAAAAAAGTCTGTGTGTGTGTGTGTGTGTACATGCATGCTTGCATATGTGTATATGTGTGCATACATATGTATGTGTATATGTGTGTGTGGTACATGTATGCATGTATGTGCATGTGTGCCTGTGCATGTATGTGTGCTTGCATGTGTGCATGCATGTATGTGAGCGCATGCATGTATATATGTGTTTGAATGTATGTTTGTGTGTATGTGTGTATGTGTGTATGTGTGTACATGCCCGCTTGCATGTGTGTGCATGTGTGTGCTTGCTTGCATGTGTGTATGTGTGCACATATATGTGCGTGTGCGTGTGTGTGTATGTGTGTGTGTGTGTGTGTGTGTGTGTGTGTGTGTGTGTGTGTGTGCTGAATGGAACCAAGAAGTAGGCAAGCACTGTATCACTGAGTGTTATCTCCAGCTATTAGTTTTTGAAACAAGGCCTTGCTATATAATCTCTCCTGGTCTGGAACTCACTGTGTAGTCCAGGCTGATCTGAAACTCACAGCAGCTCTCCTGCCTCAGCTTGCTCTCCAAGTGCTGAGATTATACGTTTCTTCTACCACACCTGGTGATAGTAGAGTTTTTATACAAAGTGAAACAGTTAATGCCCCCCTCCTGCCCTATAATGCTACTGCGGTATATACTGTCATGCAATGCTGCATAGGCACTTGGGCCCGGGATCATCCTATCCCATGTGTTGGTGGTAACCTATCCCATGTGTTGGCGGTAACATGCTCTGCTCTGTGTGTTTTTTTTTTTTTAAAACTGGGTAAATGTTCTGCTTAGACTTTTAAATTAAAAACATTTTTATGATTACTAGTTTTTGAGGAGTACGCATAGCCCAAGCTAGTCTCGAACTTGCTATGTAGCTGAGAATGACTGAAATCTTGATCTTCCTGGGCTGAGATTAGAGGTGTGCACAGGTACTCCTAGTTTATGTGATGCTGGGGATTGAACACGGGGCTCTGTGCTTGCTAGATAAATACTCCATGAATTAAGACAAGGCTAGCCCTTCCTGTTCAGGTCTTCGATGGCACTTCCATGTAAGTGACATAGAGGTGATAAGGGGACGAGGGTCAAGAACAGAGCCCTGTGAGTCTCCATTGGTGACTTCCCAACACACCATCATTTTATTAATCAAGATTTCGCAGTTAAAGGGCCAAGGCTACTTTACCATCCACTTAAACAAGATGGTGTGGTACTTTATGTCTGTAATATCAGTATTTGGGAGACTGAGACAAGAGGATCCGGTTCAAGGTCAGCTTGGACGATACATGTGAGGGCCTGTCACCTGACTCCCAATCTATTTAATATACCATCTTTTGGAGCACATTACCCTGTCTTTTTTTTATTATTATATTTATTTGTAATGAATATGTGAGAGTACATGTGTGTGTGTGTGTGTGTGTGTGTGTGTGTGTGTGTGTGTGTGCGTGCGTGTGTGTTCATGCAGAGGTCAGAGGTTGACTTTGGGTATCTTCCTCTAGCATGCTCTATACCACCACCACCACCACCACCACCACCACCACCACCACCACCACCACCACCACCACCATCATCACCATCATCATCATTGAGGCAGGGTCTTTCACTGAGGCTGTACCTCACTGTTTTGACTAGGCTGGTCAGGCAGAGAGCCTGGTTGGGGATCCACTGGTCTCCCTTTACTCCAATGGTGCTACAAGGCAAACACCAAGATGCCTAGCTTTTGACATAGTTGCTTAGGATCCTCACTCACGATTACATAACGAATGTTTACTTCCTGAGCGATCCCCCCTCCCCCCCGTGCCTCTTGTCTCATTTTTGGGATTTCTGAACAGGAGTGGTCAGATAATGTCCAAGGCCATCCAGCAATACGCTCGGATGTGAAAACGAAACCTATTTGGTTTTGTGTTTCCTCAGGTGACTCTTGGCGGCTCTGTGCCTCCTCCCGGGTTTTATAATTCCTTAGCCTTCAGGACCTTGATTCCTTCCCTCAGAGGAGCAGGTCTTTGCTTTTGGGCTCTGGACTCCTCATCCTTGTTTCTTTGGGATGGTTCAATGTTCATCCCCCTCCTCTTCCCTGGGCCTCCTAGGATCAGTCCCTCTGGGCTAGACTCTGAAGTTGCCTGGGTCAAGGCCCCCTTTGGGCCTATTTTCCATATTTCCCGTTTGAAGACTGCTCTCTGTGAAGGATCCAGGGCAGATGACACAGCCGTTAGTTGTTGGCTCCTGGGTCTTCTGCAGGCACTAGCCCAGTGTCTCTTCTGTTTTCTTGTGTTCTCAGCTCTTTTGCTCTCTTCCGTCTGCTTAGCCAGGTGGCGCTTACCCTAAAGGATTCTGGGTGTTTCCTGTTTCTCTTTGCTGGGATTCGTGGTGGTCTCTCAAGAGTTAGGACTTCCCTGTCCACCCTCATGCTCTCGTGTTTCAGGTTTGGCTCTGCTCTACCCAAAGCACAGAGCAGGCTCACCCAGCATCCCTTTCTTTCGTTCTACCTCACTTACTTAACAAGCATTTATGGGGTTCCTCCCACATAAAGTTCCTGCCCTTAAGGTCAGGTTCTTAAGTAAGGAAAGCCCTGTTGGGACAGGCTCAAGGTGCCAAGGCACACAGGGAGGCTGTGGTGGGGTTCTTTTGGAGGACGGGGGGGGGAGGCCCTCTGAGGACACACCTGCCATGGATCTTAAGGAGGAGCTGGCACTCAGAAGCAGGCCCAGGAAGGGCTCAGCTTAGCAGGGCCTTGGCATCAAAGGACACAGTGTCTGTGGTGGCAGGAAGTTGGCAAGTTGGGCATTGAGTAGGTGGGAGATTTAGGTGAAGATGTGGAAAGGAAAGGTAACTGTGGACCATGCTGGGGGATTACTTCCTGTCAAAGGGCTTCCTCATGCATCAGAGTCTACTCTCAGGGCAAGAGGGGCAACAGTTCTTTCCCCATTCATGATGGCCAAACTGGCACTCAGGAGTCAATTCCATGCTCTGGGTTTAGCCAGGACACCTCTGGAGGGTGACCTCAGGACCCTTGTCCTCTTGTCCTTCTGCCCTTCAGTGACCCATTTCTTCCCACCCTTATGCTTAGAACATAGCCAACATCCCAAGCTGTCAGATAGGGTTTTGGACTCCATATCCATCTGTCGTCTGTCTGTCTCCCTTTACTCTTTTCGATCTGAATCATTTCAGGTTCTGAAATCAAGTTCCCAAGGCTTAAAAAGGGCTCTCCTTACTGCTTTTTGATTTGGTACAAGTGACTTAATCTCTCTGTGGAACTAGTAAAGGAGGGTCCTGAAGTCTAACACATCATGCTTTCTGAGTGGCCAAGCTGGTGCCTGAACCACAGTAGCTACTTAGAAAGTGAAGGGTGTTGATGTCTCTTTTCCTGTCAGCCATATTCTACTGGGCTATGTGTGTGTGTATGTGTGTGGTGTATGTGTCTGTGTGGTGTGTTTGTATGTGTGTGTGTGTGTGTGTGTGTGAGTGTGTCCATGTGACATGCTAGGGTCACAGTGAGAATATTGAAGGTGACTTGACAGAGTTGAGGGCAGTGTGGTAGCAGCTCAGGGAGTCAAGGGATGGCAGAGGCAGAGCCCTTTGGGAGCCAATGTCGCAAGTCAGTGAGCAGATCACAGACCCTCAACTTCCTGTTACCTTTACATCACTTTCCTGGTCACTAATGCATCTTTAAAAAGGGCAGTAGCCATAGAAACGCAAGGAGGACTTGAGGACACTGTATCTAGTGCATTGATTGTTGGAAGCCATCAAGGATTTGTCAGTGACCGGTTTTGGTGCCATCCCCTTTCCCTTGTACCTGCCTGGTACTCTGGTAGGAGACTCTTTCCTGCCAAGCCTCTCTCCTCTCTTGTCAGCAGGGTCACAAGAGATGGTGGAACAGTTAGGTTCCTGAACATGCCACCTTCCCTGAGGGCATAGAAGTAGCCTTCATGATAGCTGGGGAGTGCCTGTCTCCAGGGAATGTGATGATTACAGAAACCAGTGAATGTGCTCGTGCAGAGCCAGGGTGGCACGGAGCAGGGAGGCACAAACCCCTTGTTCCCTTGACCTCTCAGCAGAGGACCCAAGGATCAACAGGGAAGATGTATGTCTGCCTCACAATGGGGAGATGGAGATTCTGTTCCCAGTGGTAGATTCTTTCTAGGATGGATCCCGAGGAAGCCTAGGATGTCCCTCTGAGGCCATGCGAAGGTCCTGTTCTGCACACTTTGCTCTTGCCCGAGACATAGGACAGGGCTCTGGTAGCAGCTGCTCTTATGCCTACAGGAGCTGAGCCAAGTGCAGACCAGTGTGTCTGACACCAATGTGATCCTCTCCATGGACAACAACCGCAACCTGGATCTGGACAGCATCATCGCCGAGGTCAAGGCCCAGTACGAGCTGATCGCCCAGAAGAGCCGGGCGGAGGCTGAGTCCTGGTACCAGACCAAAGTGAGTGGACGACCAGCTTGGGTGTACAGGCTGGGGGTGGACCTCCTCCCCTGGAGAGGCCTGGCTCACCAGACCATCAGAGCTCTGGGACTTGGTGCACTCAGCTCTCATGGGGCTTCTAGCAGAGGGTGGGCTCTGAGACCAACAGTTATCAAGCAGGTGAGGGTTCTCAATATTCATTGGCACCCTTTTTGGCCGCCAGTATGAAGAACTGCAGGTGACAGCTGGGAAGCATGGGGACAGCCTCCGAGACACTAAAAATGAGATTTCAGAACTCACTCGCACCATTCAGCGGCTGCAGGGAGAGGTGGACGCAGTCAAGAAGCAGGTGGGTCATGGGGTTAGCCTGGAAAACTCAAAGTCTGGCTAAGCAAGATCAACCTTTTCCTTTTTGGGAAGGAGCTCCCAGGAAAAGTGAGAGGGGGGAAGACTTGTCGCAGGTCACACAGTGGTATGTGTGGCAGAGCATGTGTTATGACCTCTTTCAAAGGGACAAGTCTATGACATCCTACTCCAAGATGGCAGTGTAGGGGAAGGGCGGAGGGTAGAGGACGCTGATTCTATGTATGTATGTATGACCAAACCATGTGGCTTCTTTAAAGATTGATTTATTTTACATATGAGTACATTGTCACTGTCTTCAGACACACCAGAAGAGGGCATCAGATCCCATTACAGATGGTTGTGAGCCACCATGTGGTTGCTGGGAATTGAACTCAGGACCTCTGGAAGAGCAGTCAGTGCTCTTAACCACTAAGCCATCTCTCCAGCCCCAGAACAAGGCTTTTGCTGGCCTGGTTGTATTATTTGTTTTATTTCGTCCAAAACCCTGGGCGATCTGCGTGAAGAACTGAGATTTATGTTTTTGTGTTTCCTCACTGCTTCTATTAAATTCCCTTTCAGTTCCGTTGTCTCTTTTTCCCCAGATTGTTTGGGTAGGGCGTGGGGCTCCCGGCTTGGGAGCAAAGGGGTGAGAATGGGTTGATCCTGAAAAATACTCCCAATACTATTTTCCTGTGGGCAGTGCCAGCAGCTGCAGACAGCCATCGCAGAATCGGAGCAAAATGGGGAGATGGCGCTCAAGGATGCTAAGAAGAAGCTTGGAGATCTAGACACGGCCCTGCACCAGGCCAAGGAGGACCTGGCCCGGATGCTGCGCGAGTACCAGGATCTTGTGAGCGTTAAGCTGGCCCTGGACATGGAGATCGCCACCTACCGCAAGCTGTTGGAGAGCGAGGAGAGCAGGTGGTAGCCCCTGTGCACACCCTTCGGAGACCTGGGATCTGTTTGTGGGGCAGATGGCGGTGGTAGTAGTCTAGAGTGTCTCTCCTAGCTCTCCCTGTTTCTGCTGCTCATTTCCTGGATGGATTGGCCACCTCTTGGGGTGTCCCAGCTGGCTCAGAAGCAAGGTTTGCTTGGCCTGGTCAGACTCAACTCCTTCCTTTGAGAAAGGCTCTGTCCTTAGCGATACCAGGGTCTGTCATTGGTCCCACAGGAAGCAGGGAGAGAGGGGGAGGCTTTAAAGCTTCCGGCAGAACGGCCTTTATTCTGGAAGGCCTTGAGTTCCGGATTGCCCCATACTCCTACTACTTATAACTCTGGGTCTTGCCCTCTGGCCTTAGTAGGGAACCGAATGCACATAGAGGCAAGGGGCTGGGAGGGAAGATTTTCACATGGGTTTCCAGATCGCTAAATTCTCTGGACCCTTGTTTCCCCTAGGATGTCTGGAGATTGTCCTAGTGCAATCAGCATCTGTAAGTATCCACCATCCGTGCCCCCCACACTTCCCTGCTTCTTTCCCGCTCCGCCTGATCCTGTCCCGCCCTGCTCCGCCCGATCCCTTCCGCCCCGCCCTGCCCTGCCCCGCCCTGTCCCCTCCCCTGTCCCCCGCCCTGCTCCGCCCTGCTCCGTCCCAGGGTTTCTGGGCTCCCCTACCCCTTCCTAACTCGACAGTTCCACTAGTCCTGAGCCTTTACTTTGTTTGCAGCGGTGACCGGCCACTCTACCTCGGTGTGCTCAGGCGGCGCAGCTGGCTTCTCTTTGGGCGGGGCTGGCGGGGCCAGCAAGGGAGGCTACGGTACCAGTGCGATTCATGGCTTTGCTAAGGGCGGTCAGGTCTCTGGGGGAACCTCCATCTTGCGGAAGACCACCACGGTCAAGACCTCTAGCCGGCGATACTAGCAGCAAGGCTTTGCGAGTTGGGCCTTGGTCCTCACGTTGGCCATGTCTTCTCAGGACCACAGAGGCTGAGTATTTTTAGTGCACAATTTACATATAATTTGCATTTGGGAAAGGGCTCAAATTTACCCAGGTTTTTCTCCTTGGTTGTGCAGTGGAATGGGAGGGAAGTCAGGATCACCAGCTGGTTGATTTGGGGGTGACTTGACCATTTAGAGGGGGTAGGATGTCTAGTTCTACTTTGTCACCTCAGCAGATTTGCTCTGAGTTCAGGGCAAGCTGGAGGAGGGAGAAGGGGTTGCCAGAGATCTGCAGTTCCTCGCTCTCTCACCAGAACAGCCTTGTCACCTCATGTCCAAGTCCCTGTCTGTGCCTGTGATGTGTCTCAATAAACAGTAACTGCAGCAAGCTGTGTGTGGCTCCAGTCTGTCCTCCCCCCCGCCCCCCCCCGGCTCCCCCCTCCCCGCCCCCTGCACCCTGGGGAACAGGAACGTGACAGCTGGACAGCACGCACCTCTGGGGTGCTGACCTAGCTCACTCAGCAGACTCCTGCACAGCCGCCTCAGAACCAGGCGGACTTTGGGTAGATCTCACCTTTTGCCGCTATTGACTGTGTGAACTTGGGCTGAGTCCTGTTCATCTCCAAGCCTAGTTTCTTCCTTGTAGAAAAGGGTGGCTGTGAGGTGGACATGAGAAGCTCGTGAGCCCCCCCCCTCCCCTTCCTTAGACCTCAGGATTCTCTGCACAGACTTCAGGTGATTTCTCCTCAGTGCCCCCCACATCTAGCCACCAATATGAACACACATTTAATTGGGTCGTGTATTTTATAGATACATTGATTTGCCCCAGAATTCAACAGGGACACAGGGTTCTCTCTCCACTTTCCAACTTAGAAAATGGAGGCTTCTAGGCATTAGCTTGCAGTAACCCTGTAGGACGGATGATGTGGTGGCTAGGGCTTAGATTTCAAGCCCTGTCCCTTTCCTGCTGAAGTTCCCTCCACTCTCCCTGCTTCCTGTCTCCTAGATGGCTTCCTTTCTTCGGCTGCCTGTATCTCCTCCCCAACCTGTACTCCATTTCTCACTGACCTGCAAAAGACTGAGGTCCAGCTATTTCAACTCCACTCCATCTTGCTTACAGCGCAGTCAGAGCCTCTCCGCCTGCCTTAACACCGTTGGGCACTCCAGGTAGAAGCTTAGGCTCTCAATTTTGCTCCCCAGAGGACTCAGGAAGGCGGGTGCCAAGGTTGGGGGAATACAAGCAGGGATTCTGAAACAAATCCTGTCTGGGGACATGGGGCTTTGACTTGGCAAATGATGCCCCCTGAACCCCCCAATGCACCCCTGAGCATTTTCTCCAGGGGCCTCACCAGCACTTGTAGACCTTTAGGGTCGAGATCTCAGGCCCTTGGATTCTCTGACATGTCTCTTCAACAGCCTGTGATCCAAACATTATTAACCCATTTCCACTTATTATATTGTGTATACTAAAGCACAGAGCAGTTAGGTAACCTCTTAGGAACACAGAGCGCTTCGCATAGAGTCAAAAAAAAATGTTGCCCCAAAGTTCAAGCCCGTCACTGGGTTATGCTACCCACGGAGAAAAAGAAATCAGCAGGCAGTCTAAACTGTTACTCCATAGGATCGAAACCAGGCTGCTGGTGGTAGCGGGAGACTGGAGGGAGCCTGCATGCCTGAAAACCACAACACATTAACAGCAGAGTCAAAAACACCTTCTGGGATGGTAAACCAGGGCCTGGAAACTGAGCGACATGGTTTGTCCAAGCGTAGAAGTGACTTTACCGACCCAGAACCTTCCCACAAGGCACTCCCAGTTGAGGGATTCAGGGGGTGGGGGATGGAAGGCCACCTGCAAGGGTGGGGCTGGTGTGCTATGGCCTGTTTTCTCTCTCTGTTGCACCAAAAGCTTCATCGGATGTGCTTTGGCAGTAGGAAGTGTTGAAAGCCCCTGCTGGCACATACCAGGGGCAGGAGACGGAGCAACTGATCCATGGACTTTTCTGGCTTTCCTTCCTCCCAGCTCCCTGGGTCTCCTGAGCATCTCTGAACCCTTGGTTGGCTCTGGTTCCCTCAGAGTGACTCAGGCCATGGGGCAATTGGGGTTAGGTGACCCAGTGGAGCAGGGGCACCCACCTGACCAGGGAGAGCAAGACATTTTCCCACACTGTTCCCCAGGTTAGGGCTGACAGTGTTGGAGGCCTCAGCATCCATAATCCCTAGTTGAATGGGAAGGCTTCGCCTCCTGCACTCGGAAAGCTCCGAGCGAACACACCCTCCCACTCCTATTCCATGCCTGACAGCACCCGGCTTACTCCTTAGAGCCTGGCTTGGGCAGGTGGCCAAAGGACTCAGGGTCACCAAGGACAGCAGCAAAAGCAAGAGCTGTGTGTGCACAGGGCTGCAGTGGGAGTGTGGGACTGACTTTCAGCTGTCACCTCCTGGTGGACAGTTGTCTTTGTGCCCCATGTAGAAAGGAAACATTTCTTCTTTGCCCCTCTTCCCACGGGGCCTAAAGACGGTCTCACTTGGGAAGTTCTTGCTTGTGTCTACCTGCAGTTTCTTATCTCCAGGGTGAGGATTCTGTGAAGCATTGGCAATTCTGATTTAATAAACTCACAGGATGTGGATTGAGGCCAGAGCATTCTTTGAGCTGGATTTATGATAAGATTCGTGATTATATCAATTTGGAATTAGCTGATTGGAGGGCACAAGACCAGCCATTGAGGACCATATTGTGACTTATTGAGGACCTCTTAGGACAAGGTCACACACAAACGAAGTCAGTGATTTTAGGGACAGAAGGGAGCTGAACTGGAACATTCTGTGTTCCCTCCAAGACTCTGCTGCTGTTCTCGTAGGACATCGACTGTGTGTGGCTGAGAATTCTGCACGGTGTAGACATCTGTACAAGACAATGTCTACTCAAAGGTTAAGGTCATGAACTTTGAGGTTACGTCTCCAGCACTGGCTTCCTAAAATCCATTATTTTTGAGCTGTTGTTTCTCAGGCTAGTAACAGGACCTTTCTGAGCCTTTTTGAGTTAGAACGGCAAAGAATAAAATTGTCCCAAGGAAAAGCCATCATTGTCCAGCACGTGGCAGGCATTCTAAGAGGCTTGCTTCTACCCAGAATGCACTGGGCTTCCCCTTCCTGCTTTTTGTCTGAAGGGACGGGGCACATGCTTCACGTAACCGCCAGGGAGGTCTTTGGTCATGACTTTGTCATTTGGATGACCCCAGGCACAAAATGAGATTGCTCTTGCCATTTCTCTGAAGATGTCCACCTCCGTCTAGTCCTGGAGTCCTTTTTGTTCAGTACTTGACATGACCATCGACTGTGCCATTTCTCCCAAACTTGGAGTATTACAGTCTGAGATATACGACTCAGTGATATGGCGTGAGTCCCCCCCAGGCTTCATCTGTCAAATCCCCGTCAGAGCCTTAGCACCCATGGAGGACAGAGATGTGGGGATGTGTGCAGAGAGAAGCTCTCAGAACACCCCCTCAGGGGGCCCTTGACATCTCCAGTTGCTGTTACCTTCCTGATAAGGCATGCCTACTCCCCAACTTGGGATGGACACACAAAAGCCTGATTGCTATTGTCCCACAGTCCCCATGCCCTTTGAATCACAGAGATTGACTCAAAACTGGTGCCCAACAGACACTGGGGGTGGTGGTGGAGGGACAGCACCTCCTTACTCTGCCATGCTTGCCCATATGCAGCTTTTCTGCATATGCTGTGGGTCTCGGCTCTAGGCTCCCCAGCCCTCGAGCAGGTTTACAGTGGCCAGCTGGACAGTGACAGGGCAGAGGTGGAGGGGAGACCTGGAAGGATTGTTGGTTGGGCTCCTGGACTGTCTGGCCTTCCCTGTGTCTCCATCCCTAGGGCCTGACCTGTGCTCACCCTCACCCTAAGTTCTCTGTGTATCAAGGAAGCTTTTGGGGGACATGGGTGTGGTTCAGGCCAGTGGGGTTATCCATGTGCTGGTGGTTGTTCTTTCTCACATCTGGGTCATTTCTTCAATGATGGACTTCCTAGTCCCTGGACAGGAGAGAACAGGTGACTGTTGGTCTCCTATGTGTTAGACACCTTGGATATACCGTCTTATCAACTATGCACAGGGACAGGTCTTGTTTTATCTATAAGGTCTCAGAGGGGTCAAGTGACCCACCCCAGACTGCAGAGTTAGTTAGGGAGAGATGAATAGACTCTGTCTAGGCCAGTCGCCCTCAGCTAGGAGGAACCCAAGTACTAGGAGCAGAACTACGATTTTGCATCTCACACACGGCCCTGAATTACCTACCATCAGTCTGCCAAAGCAGTCCCCAGCATCAAGGATGTTAGGAACTTCTTTCTAGAATTCTGGGGCCATGTCAGTAAAACCAGACGTGCTATGTTTTGGGGAAGCCCCAGGGTGGCTATGGGCCACATGGTGGAATCCGACCAGGGGATCCTCTGGGTCTTGGATGGAAAGGCTACGTGGGTGGATCTGTAAGAGAAGGGCCTTGTTTCATAGGTGAACAAAGGGTTAGGAACACCCGGCGGATAGGGATGACGGATAGAGGCCCAAGAGCTGATTCTGACAGCTTACCAAGTGCCCATCTACGATCACAATCTCTCTTGCCTTGAGAGGAAAGGTAAACATTTGCATTCTTTCCAATTTATGAGTACGAGGCTGATCTCAGGGAGCAGCTTGCACAGGCCAGGGTGTGTAACCAGGCAATGCTAGGCCTGGAACCCAGGTTCTTAGGTTCCAGCGTCCCCAGCCTAAAAGTAGGGGTGATCAAACTAGGTGTCTGTAGCAGGAGCCCCATGAGGCTGGGAAAGAAGGAGGAAGGGCAGTGGGGCTTTGCAAGGCTGAGTCAGGTGGGCTGTGATACAAGAGGCCCTGGGGCACTGGCTCAGGGAGGGATGAGACCGTAAGCTGTGCCCTCTCAGTGACTTTTCTAGGTGTGCTTAGTGACATGTTCAGCAGGTGCGAGAGAGATGGGCCGTTGCCAAAGGCCCAGCCCAGAGATACTTCGGATTTTTCCCTTTATGCCCCTGCAACCAAGCCCTGCCTCTCCAGCCCATATAAGCTGCAAGGGCCACAGGTTCTGGCATTGACATTCGGGACCTAGCTCTTGCTTCGCTTCGGTTCTACGCTCGTCGCAGCTGCCTCCTCTCTCAGCCATGATCGCCAGACAGTCAAGCGTCCGCGGAGTCTCCCGGGGCTTTAGCAGTGGCTCAGCTGTTACCGGTGGAGTCAAGCGGGTGGCCTTCAGCTCAGCCTCCATGTCTGGGGGTGCCGGGCGCTGCTCCTCTGGGGGTTTCGGCAGCAGGAGTCTTTACAACCTCGGGGGTCACAAGAGTATCTCCATGAGCGTGGCTGGGTCCTGCCAAGGCGGTGGCTACGGCGGTGCCGGAGGCTTCGGTGTTGGAGGATACGGTGCTGGGTTTGGTGCCGGTGGTTTTGGCGGTGGCTTTGGAGGCTCCTTCAACGGTCGAGGCGGTCCTGGTTTCCCCGTCTGTCCTGCTGGAGGTATTCAGGAAGTCACCATCAACCAGAGCCTGCTGACACCTCTTCAGGTGGAAATTGACCCAGAGATCCAGAAAATCCGCACAGCAGAGCGCGAGCAGATCAAGACCCTCAACAACAAATTTGCTTCCTTCATCGACAAGGCGAGTGAGCTCGACCTTTGCAGAGGGTGGTGGGGTGAGGGTTTCTAAGCCCTCGGCCCTGGGTCTTAGGCAGGAGGTCACCTCATACCTACTTCTGACTCTGGGCGAAACCCCTTGTCTCTGAGGCTCCTTGAAGAGCAGAGGAGATGTTCTTTGCGGTTTTTAGCCCAGCTTCCATTTTTTTTTTTAGGCAAGACCTGGAGATCTTCCTATGTAGTTCAATTGTAGCCCTGCATCAAGGGGTCTGGTTACTCAGAGTTCAATGGCTAGGGCCCAGTGCAGGGCTCTAGCCCAGGCTGTTCTGGGTTGCTGGGCATCAAAGTTTTGGTTTCTTTAGGTGTTTGAGGCAAGAGTGAACCCCTTGGAGGAGACGAGTGGGTACACTGGCTTGAACAGGCCTGTAGTAGCTCGTGGAGGCTTTACCGATACCTTGAGAGCAGATTTGAGCTCCAGCCTAAGAGTTCTCTGTGCTCGCTGGCTGCATCTCATTTCATCTCAGCTTTTAGGTTCAGAAGGCAGGAGTCTTGTTGATTGCACGTAACATGGAGATGCTCTGCCAGACCACTCCTTTGGCTGGCCTGGCTAGGTGGTGCATTAGAGGGTGAAGGCTCCAGGAAGTCCTTGGCAGGATGGATTCTAGCTGAGTCTTAGAACATGTCTGGGCCATTTGCAGTTAGACTTAATTGTATACAGATTCAGGGGACAAGGCTTTCCTATGTAGCTCATATTGGCTTCAAACGTATCATCCTCCTGCCTCAGCCTCCCAAGTGCTGGACCAGATGTGGGCATCACCGTGCCTTAGCTTACTTTGAAAGTCTTTAGTGAACTCGTCTGTCCTTCACCGTGGGTCTGTATCCTTTGAATGCAAGCACCTGCCAACTGTGTGTGTACCTTGTGTCTTATTTGATTTGATTGTTTCCCAGATGCTCTGTTCTTTAGCCCTGCATCTGGGCCCTTAGTCTGCTGTGGTTAGAAATGTTATGTCATGTTCTCCAAGCTCTGTGTCCCACAGACCACTATAGTCCCAAAAACATGCTTGTCATGATGGTGCCCTGGGCTTGCGATGAGGTGGTCCAAGCTGTGTGACACTTAGATGGTCTGGATGCCTGGCCTGCCTAGGCTGATGCTGGTCTCAGACACCCTTCTGCCAAAGCATATCGGTCTTACGAGGGACCTGTGTCTTTTTCAACACAGGTGAGGTTTTTAGAGCAACAGAACAAGGTCCTGGAGACCAAATGGAACCTCCTCCAGCAGCAGACGACCACCACATCCCCCAGAAACCTGGATCCTTTCTTTGAGACGTACATCAACGCCTTGAGGAAGAACCTCGACTCTTTGAGCAATGACAAAGGTCGCCTACAGTCAGAGCTGAAGCTCATGCAGGACAGTGTGGAGGACTTCAAGACCAAGTACGTGGAGAGAGGGAGGGCTGGCCCACACCCAGCATCTCGGGACCTCAGGCTCTGAGGAATCCAAAGCTGGGGTAGAAAGCTCCTCTAAGCTGGCTTCCATATTCAAATGGCCACATTTTTATAGGTGGAGGCCAAGTGACCACCAGTTGCCTGAATTAGTGATAGTTTTAGGTTCCTGGGTTTGCTCAGAGAGGTTCAGAAATACAATGGATCAATAGTAGCATTAGCCTGCTCATAGGTTGGAATATAGACTGGTAAATATCTAACTGGTAAAAGAGCTAACTGAATGTTGGTTAGTGTGGCTTTCATAGTATTTAATAGGGGTAGTATTCTTACCTTATGTTTGTGAGAATTGAGTGGAATGAGAATTAGGTAGGACACATAGGGGACACACAGGGACACACAGGGGACACACAGGGACGCACAGGGGTCATTCAGGGGACACACACTATGCAATAGCTTTTCTCTTGTCCTCTGTAGGATGAGGCTGAGGAAATGACCACACTCATACACCAAGGAAAGGGAACTGACCCAGAATTTAAAACCAGGGCATTTAATCTGCCACAGCCCGAAGGACAGTCTTTCCAATGATCTAATTTGATCACTGTGATGAGGTTTTTCCTTTACAACTCGTCCCCTCCAAACAGTCTTTTCTATTTTATGTCTCCGAATGAACAGGGCTGAGGCTGCTAGGCTCATGGGTCGTATGTTAGGTGAATATCTACGAACACTGATGTTGTTCACGATCTGGGCATTCCCACTCTTAGAGCTCGAGACGTAGTAGTGGACCCGGGAGAAATATCTCACGGTGGCCTTCTGTCTTCCTGTCCCCCACCCCCCAGGTATGAGGAAGAGATCAACAAACGCACAGCTGCAGAGAACGACTTTGTGGTCCTCAAGAAAGTAAGCCAGGAAGGATATCAGGAAGAACTTACAGCACCCCTCCCTTCCTGTTGGAAGTGGTCTTGGCTTAAGCCATGTGTTTGGTCTATCTCTCTGCCTGTCTTTGCCTGCCTTGTCCTTATTTGAAATTGTGTTATCAAAGGAAGTGGTGGTGGGGGTGTGAGATCTAAAAGGAAGTAACTGTGTGAGGAGAACCCATCTGGACTGTGCTATTCTGATGGCTTTAGAGGCAGAACAAGACAAGTGTGCATAGTGACCTTGCACAGCCTTTAAAAGTGTGTAAGGGAACTTAGAGGTGTTGGTTGACATTTCTGCTCCCGCTGTGATCCTACCTCCCTGTTTCTTCTCCTGCATCCCTTCATCCTCCTCCCCTTTCTTCTCCTCTACCTCTGTAGGATGTGGATGCTGCTTACATGATCAAGGTGGAGTTAGAGGCCAAGATGGAAAGCCTTAAGGATGAGATCAACTTCATGAGAGTCCTCTATGAAGCGGTGAGGCCTCCATTTTCCGTGTAGAGGAAGACAGCCCCTATCTGTTGGCCTGTGTGTTGGAAGTCATGGTTCTTTTTTTTTTTTTTTTTTTTTTTTAAGATTTATTTATTATGTATACAGTGTTCCACCTGCATGTAGACCAGGCCAGAAGAGGGCACCAGATCTCATTATAGATGGTTGTGAGCCACCATGTGGTTGCTGGGAATTGAACTCATGACCTCTGGAAGAGCAGACAGTGCTCTTAACCTCTGAGCCATCTCTCCAGCTCGGAAGTCATGGTTCTTAATAGATTCCAGCAACTTAGGTCACGGCAGTGGGTTCTTTGCAAGGTCTTGGCAAGGTCATGGGGAGAAAGAACGAGGGATTCCATGGAGAGTTTCTCAGAACCAGATTTCCTAGAGGAGAGGCTTAGAGCTGGAGGTTGCATGGGGGAGAGCTCTTTGTTGCCCTAAATGTTTCCGTTCCATTGCCTTCCACCCAATACATAGAGAGAGTGTCTGGCCCATTACACAGAACGTTTATGGCTCGGGAGATTCATCAGCCTCATTTCCCAGTCAGAGGTCAGGAGAAAACGGCTCTACTGGGGTCTGATGTGAGATGCGTGCTTTGTAGGAGCTGTCCCAGATGCAGACACACGTCTCAGACACATCTGTGGTGCTGTCCATGGATAATAACCGGAACCTGGACCTGGACGGCATCATCGCTGAGGTCCGAGCCCAGTATGAGGAGATTGCTCGGAAGAGCAAGGCTGAGGTTGAGTCCTGGTACCAGATCAAGGTAGGCGCGTGAGACGAGTCCATCCTGCAGGTGCCACCGGGCATTTCACTTCACCGGGGATTTCATGGGTACCCTTTCATCTCTGTCTACCCTCACTGGCTCTGGTGTGCAACCTTAGAGTCCTGTTTGCTTGGGTATCAGGTCCAGCAGCTCCAGATGTCAGCTGACCAGCACGGAGATAGCCTGAAGAACACCAAGAATGAGATCTCAGAACTCAACAGGATGATCCAGAGGATACGGTCCGAGATTGAGAACATCAAGAAGCAGGTGGGTGTGGGTGCCTTTGTGGTGGATAAGCACTGGAAGACTCTAGGCTTGGCTGTGGGGCCTCCGTGCATCATGACACCGATTGCACAGCATACCCAAACACAGGGCTCCTGGCTAGTCTTCCCTGGCTTTTTATCTTGTTGATCTGTGAGGTTGTGGGTGGGCTTGGCAGTCTTGCGGGGACATGGATGGGAATTCCCCCGAACCCCTAGACATGGTTTCTCTGTGTAGCCCTGGCTGTCCTGGATTTCACTGTAGACCAGACTGGCCTCTCATGGAGATCCACCTGCCTCTGCATCCTGAGTGCTAGGATTAAAGGCATATATCACCATTAAAGGCAGGCTAGGAATGGGATGCTCGAGTCACAAAAAGACGGGAAGAACAACAGACAGGATCCTAACATCTTAACCAAAGGAAGCTGGCCCAGGGGTGAAGTCCTCTAAAGTACCCATTCATGTCCCTGTCCACAGTCCCAGACTCTGCAGGCCTCTGTGGCTGATGCAGAGCAACGTGGAGAGCTGGCCCTCAAAGATGCCTACACCAAACGCACAGACCTGGAGACTGCACTGCAGAAGGCCAAGGAGGACCTGGCCCGGCTGATGAGGGACTACCAGGAGCTCATGAACGTCAAGCTGGCCCTAGATGTGGAGATCGCCACCTACCGCAAGCTACTGGAGGGCGAGGAGTGCAGGTGAGGGAGGTTTGAGTATTAGAAGCCAGACTCTGCTAGGCGTCTCACTTCAGGCTTCAGTGCTGGGCTGGTACGTTCTGACCAGGGCCATGAGGTTGACAGTCAGCTGTTATGGTGTGGCTGCTCAAGGCTGAGATAGCATCACATAATATCTGTTCTGCATGGCTCACGGCTCTCTCTTCCCCACAGGATGTCTGGAGAATGCAAGAGTGCTGTAAGCATCTGTAAGTACCTTCCCCACCTGCCATCTATCCCTCCCGATCTGGGTTGGGGACTGCTGGCACTCACTGAGAATAACCGTGGACTTTTTCTCTCCTTCCAGCCGTAGTTGGTGGCAGTGCCAGCATTGGTGGCAGCGGTGGCATCGGTCTTGGCCTGGGTAGCGGTTTTGGCTCTGGTTCCTGTTCTGGAAGTGGCTTCGGATTTGGTGGCGGTATTTATGGCAGCTCTGGTACCAAGATCACCTCTTCCGCCACCATCACCAAGAGATCCCCACGATAGACAAGACGGGATCCTGATGGCCTTCAGCCCTGATATCTCTTGTGCATCCTTCACTTGACCCCCACCCCGTCTTCCTTCCTGGTGCTCATCTTGTTAGTCTCCCTCCTCTGCCTTGGTCCCTCAGTTCCAGGATGATCTTCTCGGCCGTGGTGTGGCCTCTGCCCTCCTGGAGCCTTGTAGCTTCTTTTCAACTTGGGCCGAGTGACCCCCCTGCATGGGAGGGGTGTCTGATTTCACCCCAATGGACAGAGGGAATGAAGAGCAGGAACTCCTTCTGCAGAAGTACAGGGTCACTCTCGGCCCCTCCAGTCACACCAGCCTCCACCTGATCCTGGACATCCATCTGCTACAACGACACTCATTCTCCATCCCCTGACAGCAACGGGCTCTGTCCGGTTGAGACAAAGACTGCTTGGTGTCCTGTTTAACCCTGCTCCTCTCTCTACTCATCCCCAATAAAAATGCTTTTTGTCATTCATTTCTGAGTACTTGGCTCTGTTTCCTGGGAAGAAGGCTCCAGGAGCCCATCTACTCAGATAATTTAGGTAAAGGTCTGAGGATCTGTCTGTACAGATCAAAGTCGCCTACTGTTTCCTCAGGTTCCTGTTTCCGAGGTGCAGAAAGTACGGCTGCCAGAGATGCAGGATAGGGACCCAAAGACTGCCCAGAGGTCAGGGGAACAGATTCACGAAACCCCCAAGGCAACCTGGGGTGGGATGTCTCAGTGCTGAACCTGGGATCAGCCTGGAGGAAGAGGCTGTTTGGATGTATACAGGGCATCTGATAGTCCAGTGCCTTAATGTGTATAGACAAAGAAGCCTATAGAATACAGTGTGGCCTCGGTGTCTAGCAAGCACTCTTTAGTTCTTCTTTGCTGGTGCTTGGGGTCTAACCCCAGGCCCTGTATATGTGTGCTCTTTGGGCTATATACCTCAGTCAGAGGCCTTCCTATTTTGTGCAGTTCCATGTTTCGGGCTAAATATCAATGGGCTTGAGAGGCTTTCAGAAACCTATCCTGAGAACCAACAAGGTCATAGGTGTTGGATGGAGGAAAGCAGGCACCGTCTTTCAGGGCTCCTTGAGCAAACCAGGCTTCAGTTTGCTGCTGTCCCTGAGAGGAGGACAGGGAAGTGGGAATCTTATGGATTGGATGGTCCCTGGAAGATTCTACTTGGGGCAGTGCTGCAGGGGAGAGGGCAGTCTGAGGAGAGTTCCCTGTTTCAGTCCTGGATCTGGAACACTGCCTCCTTCTTCCTCAGAACAGATGGGTGACATAGCTCCCTTCTGAGGCCTGACCCAACCCTCCTTCTGCAGGTGAAGACTTTCCCCTTGAATTCTGGCTTGATGGTACCAGTTGGGGGAAATGGAAAGATTCTGCCCAAGCCAGGAGTTACCCATGGGGTTCTCAGGCCGACCCTGAGGTCTTATGGGGTTTCTCTCCCTCTGAGATAGAACAGAGAGCTTTAATCTGGGGTTATGTTCTTGGGAGAGGTTCCTGGCCTAGAGAGATCTGTCTTTCTGGGGCCCAGCCCTGATCTCTCCATTGTCTGTCCTGGGCTTGTTGCCCTGTGTATCATTCGTGAGCAGGAAGCAGTTGTAGCCTTTGAGCCTGTCAGGCCTCTCCCACTGTACCCTGCCCCTGGGAAAAGGCCCACACAGCAGTTTTTTTTTGTTGTTTGTTTCTGGGGTGGGGAAGAGGAGTTAAGGGTTGACAATGAGGACAAATCTCCTGACTCTTCAACCAGAAGACCAAAGGCTGCCCTAGTCCCTTCCCCTCATGTTTCTGTTTAAGAGGAACGTGGGAGTAACCAGTCCACGGGGGCACTGGGGTCTTCTGCCTGGCCTCTGCAGGGGCAGTTCATGATCTAGTCTACCAAGGCAGCTACAGCTGAGATGCACGCGAACGTGTCTTAGAGTCCATGTACATGGAGTGGCTGTGAGAGTCTCTGTATTTTGTTTATATAAGATTCCTGTATTTAGTAAAAGAGGAAAACCAAGCTGGAGTAGTGTGGTACACGGGGCAATCTCTGGGCTGAGGGAGCTGAGGTTGAAGCGTTGCTGAAAGTTCCAGGCCTGTCTGGGCTTCATGGAAAGACAAACCCAGAACACACACAAACAAGCAGCAATGACAAAACCGGAGAAAGAAAAGGAAGGAGAGAAATATTCATTTGTCTGTTTCTGAGCAAACGCATAGCGGAGCCTGTCCAGGGAAAGGAGATGCTGAGGGGAGGAAGCCCCCTCAACCCAATCGGAATCTTTGGCACGTTAATGCTATTTACGAAGGGGCACATTGAAGACAGGCGGTGTGGCTGAGAAGCCTTGGTGGGGGCTGAAAACTGGGGACCCAGGCTCACTGCTGCCTGACTCAAAGGAGAAGTCAGATAAAGATAAGCACACTAAGCAGAAGCTCTCAAAAAATGGTTTCTTTGTGTAGCCCTGGCTATCCTGGAACTTGCTCTGTCACCTGGGCTGACCTTGAACTCAAAGTTCTGCCTGCATCTGCCTCTTGACTGTTGGGATTAAGGGTGCATATTTGACTGTCACTTACTAAGTTGCCCATCAAACATCCATTTATCCTCACATGCACTCGCCCATTCATCATTTCAACAAAGGTCCAAATTATGACTCCTTTCAGCCCAGAAGCCCTGGCTGGGTTCATCCTGATGTTCATGACCGTGTTTGCTATTTAAGAAATGTGGATGGGGGTTGGGAATTTAGCTCAGCGGTAGAGCACTTGCCTAGTGAGCGCAAGGCCCTGGGTTCGGTCCCCAGCTCCAAAAAAAAAGAAAAAAAAATAAAAAAGAAAAAAAAAAAGAAATGTGGATGGAATGAACCAACAAACCACTGTTGGGTGAATGCCTAGCCTGTGCTAAGCAATGGGGGTCCAATATAAACTAGTCTTTGGGGAGATTTTGGTATAGATGGTCATGTCTTTTCCTCAGTGACTTGGTTGCTATAAAGACAGATGAATGTTTCTCTGTTATATTGGGAGCTACAGTCCAAATCAATGGCTTCCAGGAAGGTGAGATGACTTCCAGTCTTGGGAGAAGGCTTGACTTCAACAGGAGATGGTATTTAAGGACCTCAGAGTCGGGGGTTGGGTGAGAGCTCTCCCATCAGGACTCTGTTCTCCGAAAGGAAACCTCTTCTTCAGGAAGTCTGTTGGGATGGACTGTACCGTGCTGAACACCAGTGCAGGGTCTCCCTCAGACCTCTTCGGATAGATTTTGAGAGCACTCCTTTCTCTGAGTGGAGCCCTGGCAGGTGACAATATTTCTCTCATCTCCTAGAGTTCTGCTTCATTTGAATGCAGCACCCATGGGCTCCAGGAACCAGGGCTTTCCTTGGTGAGGTCTGTGAATGCTCATTCTGTGTTGGCTCTGTGGGAGGGAGGTCACAGGGACATGAAGATGGGGCTGACCTGAAGGAGGGTATAGTTGAACGTGAGTATGGAGGATGACTTTGGGAATGCTAGGGGTAGACATGTTATCCACAGACGTTCCAGAATTTAAAAGGGTGTTGAGAGCAATGGCTGATGTCAGCAAGAATCTGGGACCATCATGGAGAAGGGATAGGAAGGCTCCTGAAAGATGTGACCCCTGTCTAAATACAGAAGCTAAGGAAGCAGTCAGGTGGAAGGAGTGTAGGGCAGGAGCTGGGGAAGGGCACAGGGATGAAATGTTTCCCAGCAGCAAGAATAGCAGAGTGAAGGATTCCGGAATGTGGCTCAGGGCTGAATGTGAGCAAGTCAAAACCAGCTTAGTGTTCCTGGAGATGGAGGGCAGGAGTAGAAACCAGTTCAGAACCATGCTGTACAGGGCTCTAATGTGGTGTACTGTCCAATTTGCCTGGGACTTGGGTCTGTGCTCTAAAACTAAACATAAGCTCGAAACAAGGTGCTTGAGTGCCTAAGCTCAGACAGAAGGGGAAAGGGCTCTGTGCTTGACCGTGAGGCCAGGTCCTGTTTTGGGCACACGGACCCCACTTCCCTTCTCTGCAGTGGCTGTCTTGAGCCTTGGGACTACTCTGCCTCCCTTTCTCTCTTGCTCACTCTCTGGGATTAAGAAGTTGCTGTCACTCCCGTGTCCCCTGACAGAAGTGTTCCCTGTCCTTCACAGTACTTCCTCAATGTTCTCGAAGCCATCTATACTCTAGGGGCCATGGGTGGTCGTTTCTGTTACTGTTTGATTACTTCCAGTGGCCGTGGTCACCTCAGTCCATACCCTGCTCACACCCTCCATGATGAGTCCGATTGAATTCTCTCCAGTTCTTTAGTGGCTAGAGATCTTTATGTTACAAAAAATTCACGAAAAATAAATGTAAATTTCTTCTCCAGGTTAAATGATTGCTTCAGGATCTTTCAATCCCCTTTCCCCCCCTTTTTTTTGTTTCAACAACACAGCTAATACATTCCTAAGGTCTTTCTGGAACTTCTCCACAGGGCAAGGCTGTGGTTTGTGCTGCTGAGAAACTCCTCAGGGGCAAGGTCTGGTGGGATCTGGCGCTCTGCACAAGCTGAATCCCAGGAGTCTCACCAGGGCAGTCTCCAGCTCGAACCCTCACTGCCCTGGCGTTAACAGGGAACCTCCAAGGCTTTCCAGTAGTTGTCATAGCTCATCCCTCCAGGAGGCAGTGGAAGCCAGTTTTGCAAAGATTAAGACAAAAGGAAGGAGGGCAGAGCGGCTGTCACCTGTTCCCCCCTTGATCCCCACAGCCCATCTTCTCCACAGCAGCCAGAGGGAGTCAACTCCAGCTCACGCCTTACTCATGTCTCTGTGGTTGACCTCAGTGGCTCCCCTCTCAGTGACAGAGCCAGCTTCCTGTGGCTTTGTGCGACCTATCCCAGCTACTCCCATTGGTTCCTCCCAGACACTCTCAACAGTCCCACCTCAGGGCACCCATGGATCTCCATGTTTTGGGGTCCCTTTTTTCCTAATGCCTTGACACTCTCTTCTCACTGTTTCCTGGACAGGTGCACAACACCACCCCATGAGATAGGTTCCTCACCATGCTTCTCCTCTTTTCTTTATTGATTGACTTCCGTGTATGAATATTGTACCTACACGTTTATAAGGGTACCATGTGCATGCCTGGTGCCAACAAGGATCAGAAGATGGGGGTAGGATCCTCTGAACTGGAGTTATGAAGGCTACGAGGTACCATGTGGGTGCTGAATCCAGTAATCCTCTGCAACCGTAAGAGAGTGCTCTTAACTGGGGGTCATTTCTCCAGCAGCACCCCCTTTATTGCTTCTTCCATAACTACTTCTTCTTCTTCTTCTTCTTCTTCTTCTTCTTCTTCTTCTTCTTCTTCTTCTTCTTCTTCTTCTTCTTCTTCTTCTTCTTCTTCTTTTCCTCTTTCTCACAGTCATCTTTTCCACCTCTTCTTCTTCCTCTTCTTCCTCCTCTTTCTCGTTCTCTTCTTTCTTTCACTGGCCTTCCTTCTCTTCCTTCTCTCTTACTGTCCTTTTTTCTTTTTTAGACAAAGTTTTGCTATGCACCCACACTGACCTAGAACTCACGATCCTCTTGCTTCAGCCTCTCAAGTGTGGCTCCACGCCCTGCCCTTCCGTAACATCTCTACTTCCTCATGGACTTATCACACGTATTTCTCTACCGACTTTCCCCCACTGGTGTGTAAACTTACAAGAACAGAGTTTTCCCGTTTTTTTTCCTTCCTGCTTTTTTGTCGTTTAATTGATGTTTCTTGCTGACACAGGGAAATGACAAATGCAGGGAACAAGGAAGGAAGAAAGCCTTGGAGGAAACCCCAAGATGAAGTCTGTAATCACATATGATTTTTCTGGGAAGTATAAAACAAATGGATGTTTGGAGTGTTGGGTTTTGCCGAGGTCTAGTCAATGCAGAGATCTGTGAATTTCACACTATTTTGTCTCCAGGAGATGGCCACAAGTCACACAGCCATTGATTCCTGCAGGCTGAGATGAGGGAGAACCCTAGAGGCAGATGGTGCAGGGTCCTGGCTTTGACATAGGGAATGGACTATTTTGTCTCCAAGTGCAGCACAAAGCCAAGGACACTGTGGACACGTGTTAATTAAGTTCTGTTTGGAGGAAGTGATCTCACTATTCCTGGATACCACTCTCCGAGGGTGTGAGTGAGCCTTCCCATCTCTCCCACTCAGGAAGCCAGAGCATTCACCACCCTTTCACTTCACCTTCCCAGAGCTGAGTTCTGCTATGGCAGGGCCTGGGGCCACTGGTAGGTAGACAGACCAAAGCTGATGCCCTGGTTGCAGGTCAAGCACCTCCAGTTTCCTGTCTCATTGAACTGAGAAGTATTGTGCATGGGGGTGGGGCACTGCCAGGGTTTCTGCCAGGCAAGGCTGCCACTTGAACATTTGGCTTATCCTCAAAGTGTGCTTGGTGCCTTGGAACAAAATGACTGCCCTTTGGGGGAAGCCCAACCCACAAGCTTTTGGGATTAATGATCTGTTCTTCCCTTGAGCCCTGCAGCTTGGACAAATGCGTAGAAAGGGATTCATTCTCCCCAGGCCTTCCATTCTCTGCACACTTCTGCTGACTCTCATGTGTGCGTCCCTCATTTCTGTGTCACCAAGCTCCTCGCAGTGAGCAGACAGGTCCACAAGATACCCAGTGGTGGGAACCAGGGCTCCTCCAGCTGGTCAACTGTAGAGTTCAGCAGCATCAGGAAGAACGATGTAGCCCGTTCTGGGGCAGCCAGTGGAAGGGTTTATGGGATCTGGAGTGGAGCACTAGTCTTTGGCCATAGAATCCTCTACAGCCTGGGTAGCAGCGGGTCTATCTCCATCAGCACGGCAGTGGGTAGCTTTGGTGGAGTTCCAGGAAGCTATGGCACTGGCTCTGGGGACAGCTTTTCTGGTGGTAGAGGAATGGGAGGTGGCATTGGAAGAACTGGTGGCTTTGGATTGGCTGGTGTCTTTAATAGGTCTAGAGTCTTTGACCCTGGAGAAATCTAGGAAGTGAGCATCAAACAGAGCCTCCTGCACCCCCTTAGTGTGGAGACTGACCCCAGACTGAAAATGAAGGTCAAAAAGTGTGAACCGATGGAGGCCCTCAACAGCAAGCTTGTCTGTTCCCTTGACGAGGTAATGAAATGCTGGCTCCTGTTCCCACACAAGAGATCGACTTGGACATTTAGGTACTATTTAAATATGTCTACATGGGCCAGACCTTTGGGTGAGGACCTAGGCGAGGGCCTGGGGTCTGGGAAGATCTTCAAGGCTGATGTTCTTGCTATTTTAGTCAGGCGGGATAATGTGCATATGTGTGGAAAGACCCACACATCACCCCATGCTGCCTGTCTGAACTTCTGCTCAAGGCTCTCACCAGGAGCCTTCTGTAGGTCTGGGCTTGTAGAAGTGGAGTCCAAGCCATGGCAGTGAACACTGGCCGGGAAGGTGTGTGACCTAGAGCCAGGGCACTGGGGACAGAAGCTACTCTGAGGCTCTCATGATGTCCTTACCCTCTTGACTGTCAGGCAGACAAAGTGGGCTGATGTTCAAGAGGATTTAGAGAGTTCTAAGTTGACCCCTAGTCTCAGGGGGTTGTGGGAAGTGGCTGCCCTTTGCACCCCTACTCAATCTAGTATAGAAAAGAAGGGCCCTTTGTGGCTTGCTCTAGCCCGGGATAGCTTACTTGGGGCTGTTTCCCCTCTAGACTCAAGAGAGACTTGTTCCGACAGGTATGTCACCTAGGGGCAATTCTCAATGGCTCTGGCTTGGAGGGCTGCCGTGGTTGTGGATTCTGTGATGGCAGCATTGTTGCTGAGTGCATTGTGTTTTGGGGAGTTGGGATTATGTTGAAGTCTCTGGGACACCAAGAGGTCCCCTTACAGATCTGGGTCTTGTGTGGGGAGACTCTTCTTCCTCCATGACTTTTAAGATGGTGTTTTATCTTCAGGGCTCTGGCTGGTGAACTCCCTGACCACATTGTGTGCAGGTACAGAAAGAGCCCCACTACACACCTGCCTTTAAGCGAGTGGACCATGAGCGAGATGCCCAGACCTTCCTGCACTGACTAAGGAAGGCCCTTCATGGCTCTGAAACATTGCCTAATGTTGCTGCCCCGTTGTCCTGTAGGTGTGCTTCCTGGAACAACAGAACAAGGCCTTGGAGACTGCACCAGGGCCCCAATTCCATCACCAACACCAACAGCCTGGGCTCTCTTTTTGAAAGCTTCGTCAACTCTCAGCTTGGTGACTTGGATGACATAATTTTGGAGAGATGCCAACTGGATTCAGAACTGAGGAATGTGAGGGCAGTGTCGAGTGACAAGGGGGAGGGGGAAAATGTCATAGGCTACCCCTCCCAGAGTCTTTCTGACCACTGTGCAATGGCGTTACCTATCCTGTTTCGCCTCCCTTACTTTGGGCCCCCTACTTTTGTCCCGTTGGGCTCTGTGGTATCAAGAAACTACAGAATTCTATCTCTGAACCAAGGCATTGACTCAGCATCCACTGAGTGCAATGAAATGGCCAAGAGCTGATTAATTTACCCTTGGAGCCCTGTTGGGGAGGGCTTGTGTGACCTCACTTGCTTCTCAGAGGAAAGCTGGGTCACATAGACATACCTTTTCTGCTCTTGCTTTCATTTGTGGGAACTAGGAAGTTCTTGGAGTAAGTATTTCTTCACAGGATGCCGGTCCTCCTCGAAGTTGACATCCTGAAAGTTTGTCCCCCATAAAAGTGCACAGGGATGGACAGAAAACAACTAAAACCCCAGGGCTGCAGATTCCGCTAGTTCAAAGCTCTGCCATGAGCATAGGCACTGGAGCACTCTGTGTTAAAAGTTCCATGCCTGGGGAAGGTTCTCTCTTGGGGGAACATGCTGGAAGTCCAGAAGAGTCAGTTGTGTGCAAACCTGCTAGCGCTCCTCAGCCCAAATGCCTGCTCCCTTCCTGGGACAATACTCAGGACACCCCACAGAGAGAACCTGAGTATGGACTGTGTGGAATCAGGGATCTGGGAGAACATAGCCATGAAGGACCATCCGGACCTCTGCTCTGTACCAAGATGTCCTGGCCAAGTATCACTTGGTCACTGAAGTGCTGTCTGGAAGGTCACGTGCACATCGGAAGGGTCTTAGGAGCAAGGATTCTAAAGCCTCCACTCTTCTCTGTTAAACTGACAGGTGGGACAGTTCACTTAGGCTGTCTGGATATCTGGAGTCCTGGCTCCCCTTCCTCGCTGTCCTGGAGATTTCACTGGCTTCATCTGGTCATGGCCTGCTGCCTGGGCATTCACAGTACAGAGACTACAGACAGAAATACTTAGTGAAGCCAGGCCTGGGGACTGAAACTTCCTCCTTAAGAGGTAGATAGTATCTCAGGGATGAAAAATGTCACTTATACCAAGAAAACCTGGAACCTAGTGCTGGAGGGATCCAGTCTCCATCTCTACTTCATCCACCTTCTAGAAAGATGGGCGTTCTCAAAGATGGGAGTTTTTGAGTCAGGAATCCTATTTTTCTTAATGGTGTCCCTCTATGCAAAGGGCAGGAGAAAAGTGAGATACCCCAGTGTCTGACCTAGTAAAGGGCTGGCCGTGTGGGGACACACCAGGTTGGTGGTGATGACAGCTTCCCAGTAGACAAAGTTGTTACCTATAAACCCCTTGCTTCCTATGGCTGGTACTCATGTGTTTACTCTGTCAGGCGCTGGGAGGAATTCTTGAGCTGTGTTGGTAAGCAACGGTCAGATATAGCCTTCTCTAATTTTGGTAGTTCAGTAACAAAAAGGTAGACAGATACGTGAGTGAGATAATTTTAGGTTGTGAAAGGGATTCGGAGAAAACGGGAACTTGGGGCCCAGTTGAAGAAATGACAGGACTGATAATGGATTGAGTGAGTCAGAGGGCAGTGAGCTGACGATGTTTACCCAGGCAAGGTGGGAGGGTAGGGTTGGTATGGGGGCAAGCTCCTGGACGGACAGGCTAGAGCTGGCTGTGAGATAGCTAGAGGAAGCGTCCAGGTGGTAGTTGGAGATGTGTGTCCTGAGAGAGGTCCACCAGATTGGAGAGACTCATGTGGGCATCATCGATATTTGGAAGACAAGGGTAGTTTTGACAGCCACAGGGACTGATGGGCTCATCCAGAGAAGAAGGAAAAGGGGGCTCAGGTGAGATTTACAGAGCCTGACATTGAGAGTCACGGTGAGGAGGACCACCAACCAGGTTACAGAGAGGTCCAGGGTTTCTGGACTGCTTCGACATGAGATGTTAAGGGGCTTCTCACGCATGCCCTCAAGAAAAACTCAGAATCAGATCAGCCTTCCTTGGGATAAGGTCCACGGCATGTCTCATACCCAGAGAGTGGCCTCTGCACATTGCTGGTCCTTCCTGGACTCTAGTCCATGCTTCCTGCCCTGGCTCATCCTGATGGTGTTTATAAGAAGCTCCATGTTATAGGTAGCCCCTAGGAGTGGTGTAGGAAGCCCAGGAAGTGTGACAGATGGGACTGTTCCTTAGAGTTTTCATTGTCCCAGCAGAACAGCCATGGTAGGTGACTTTGATACCAGGACAGGAGAGCAAGGAAGCAAAGAGCTGTTTTGTTCTAGGAACTGGTGACTCACTGGTCCACTCTTCCCTTGACATTGAATGTTTGACACTGAGGTATTTGTGGATTCCCTTCCCTCTCCTGCTGGGCTGCAGGCCTCAGGCCAGAGCAAACAACAGTGCTGGTGGCTTGTCCATACTCGGACAAGGAAACTTCGACTGTTTCCCAAAAGATCAGAAAGCAGCTATGCCTTCCGTAGGCTGCCTCAACCTATGGGCGCTCACGAGGGTGTGTGTGTCAAGTCTGGGAGTGATTTGGAGTAGGTCTCTGCATCCCTGTTTGGGTGAAGCCAGGTAGGATTTCTGTCAGCCTGTCATCAGAAATCTCACCTGGTGGGGTTTAGGCCGTTCCTCTCTGCCTCCTTAGCCCTGTGTTCCTCTCTTTGCTGACAAAGGCCACACATGGGGACACCTTGTGGTAACAATGTGATGGTTGAGAAGACTCAGTTCTGAAAACACATTTTCATGTGTTTTTGTGTGGCTTTTGTCCGCACCCCTTACAAGCCCTTCCAATATACACACTGGCTCAGGGCAAGCTCATCACCTGAACTGGGGGCCGGAGGTCAGTTGTATCTCCTAGGAAGCCATAATCGAGCCTCTGATACACTTGGAAGCCTGTCCCAGGTGAATGGACAGCTCCATCAAGGGGGCAGGAGAAGATGGCTCTGCATGCCACTAAGGCTGTGGATGGCAAGGGATGTGGGTCCCCTCCCCAACAAAAGGTGAGGTCTAGTGGCATTGCTATAAGTGATACCTAAGAGGCTTAGGAATTATTAGTATCTTGCAGCTTGTGGGCCTGCCTCTGTAGAGATAGCATGCGAGGGCAGAGGCTTCACTCCTGTGGAGCCTGCACAGGGACAAGACCTCACCTCAGCTGCCCCCTCTGGGGGAAAGGGACAATGTCCCTGCCTCCAGGTGGAGGGACAGTGCTATAGCTGAGATGAACAGAGACCTTTCTGGGTTTGAGAGAACTTTTTGTTTATTTTTGTCTGCATGTATTTATTTTGACTGAATCTTGCTTATCCGGTCCCTAGTGACCCTAAACTTACTATGTAGCCCAGGTTGTCCTCAAAATCACTCCAGAGCCCAGGGACCCCCCAAAAATGCAGGCAATTTTCCTGACTCTGACTCCCGGTTGCCGGGATTACATGTGTGAGCCACCACATCCAGCTCATGAAGACTGTTCTAAAATGGATTTGTTTTGTTATTTATGTATCCATGTATCTATGTATTTATTTATTTAATGCGTTCACCTGCATGGCTTTATGTGTACTACATGTGTGCGGGCTAGAAGAAGGTATTGGATCTCTCGGAAATGGACCTATGTGGTTGTGAGCTACCTGATTGGGTGTTAGGAACGGAACCTGGATCCTCTGCAAGAGCAGCGAGTGTTCCTAACTGCTGAAGCCTCCAGGCCTCAGAATTGCTTCTTTATGTCTGGGCAAAGCCATATGAAATAAGCTATGTTACAGCCTAGCCTTATGAGAGGACTTCCCCCCTTAAAGTTGTATTCATTTTTATTTATGTACTCAGGTGTCTGTGTGAGTGTATATATATATATTGTGTGTGTGTGTGTGTGTGTGTGTGTGTGTGTGTGTGGTGTGTGTGTGGCATGCATGTGGGATGTGTATGTGTGTGTGTGTGGTGTGTGTGTGTGTATGTGGTATGTGTGTGTGTGTGGTGTGTGTGTGTGTATGGCATTCGTGTGGTGTGTGTGTGTATGGCATGCATGTGGTATGTGTGTGTGTGTGGTGTATGTAGTATGGTGTGGTATGTGTATGTGGTATGTGTGTGTGTGTGTGTGGCGTGTGTGTGGTGTGTGTGTGGTGTGTGTGTGTGAGCATGTGTGTGTGTGCGTGGTGTGTGTGTGTGTGTGTGTGGTGTGTGTGTGTGGCATGCATGTGGTGTGTGTGTGTGTGTGGTGTGTGTGTGTGTGTGGTGTGTGTGTGGTGTTTGTGTGGTGTGTGTGTGTGAGCATGTGTGTGGTGTGCGGTGTGTGTGTGTGTGTGTCATGCATGTGGTATGTGTGTGTGTGTGTGGTGTGTGTGTATTGATACGTGTATGAAGTGTGGTGTGTGTGCGTCTGTGTGTGTGTGTGTGCGCGCAGGTGGGTGCTGATGTGTGTATGTGTATGGTGTGGGTGTGTGTGAGTGTGTATGTGAGCGTGTGTGTGTGTGAGTGTGTGTGTGTGAGCATGTGTGTGGTGTGCATGTGGTGTGTGTGTGTGTGTGATGTGTGTGTGTGTGTGTGAGCATGTGTGTCTGTGTGTGTGTGTACCTGCTGATGTTTGTCACTGGCAGGTATGGTGCTGGACCTCACCAGACCAGTGAGTTATCAGAAAGGGCAGGGGGCTCTTCAAGGCAGCCGCTGTCCTGTCATTTAACAAAAGCAGTGGAGGCAGTGACTGACCTTGGTGGGTGTGTAAAGAACACACTGGACGTTGCTTTTGACTGACACGTCACTTAATCCTTACGAGTGCTACAGGAGGCAGGCAGTAATTACTGGTGCTTAGGGAGACAGAGCCTGATTGGAAGAGGCAGACGTGGGCCTTAAATCCTACCCTAGTGTAACCACTGTGCTATGCTGCCAAACAGGCTGGCTGAGTCCTTAAGGGGTCACCTGGTGTGTGTTCTGTAATCTGGAATGTGGGGCTAACCCGAAGTGAGGAGCCATAAATCAAACCTGAGAGCCATCTGTCCGAGGAGGGGGAAGCACTGTCAACTTCAGAGAGATCTGGTCTCAAGCAGGAGAGGCATGTGTGTACCTTGACGATGATGGACGGCTTTCTTTGTTACCACAGAGGCATCCGTGAGGTTTAAAACCATTTTCATGAACACAGGTTGATGGTTCAAGATAAACCCAGCCGTCACATTCTGTGGGTGCATTCTTTTGTTGTCGAAGCGGATTTTTTTTCCCACGGATGATATATTTGGACTTGCTGAAGCCCTTGCAGACATAAAAAGTTCCGTGACTTTACCTCTGGCCTTGGAACTGGATGATTTGATTAACCTCTTGGGTTAGGGAGCTAATCGGTTCGAGCAATCCAATTAACCTCATATCTTTTTCTGTAAGATGGGATGAAGTTCTGACCTCACAGAGTTTTATAGTAAATAAAAATGATTCTTAAAAATGACCTAAGGCCTTGCTTTGCTCCCAGTAGGTACTCAATCCACACTAGCCATTCTTATATTATTTAATATTTATTTTTATTTTAATATATATATGTGTGTGTATGCACACCATGTGTGTCTAGAGCTCTTGGAGGCCGGATGAGGGCGTCGGATCCCCTGAAATGGAGTCAGAGATGACTGTTGTCACTACATGCTACATGGAGGCTGGGAACTGAACTTGGGTCCCCCGCAAAAGCAACCAGCGCTCTTAGCTACCGAGCCACAATTCCAGCCGCCATTTATATATTCTTTCCACAGATATATGGTAGGAATAAAGATTTGATTTTTTCCCCTTTTGGCACAGTCTCATGTAGCCTAGACTGCTCTGGAAATCACCACGTATCTGAGGACGGTTAGAACTCTGAATCCTCCCACCTCTCTACCTCCCCAGCGTTGGGGTCATAAGTATGTGGCATCATAACCGGTTTGAGGCAGCGCTGGGATTCAACTCAGGCAAGTGTCTATGTACAAGTTACACCTCCAGCTCCAGCTTCAGCTCCAGGTCCAGGGGTGAAGATTTGAAAAGGAAAATTATTTTTTACTAAAGCTATCTTTTTATCTGTGGGAAGTGTGCAGTGCTCAATGAGTCTCCATCGATCAGTGGATTAATACAGAGACCTGTGATGGGAAACCAGTGTGGCTGGATAATGGAATAATGTCCCACCCACTAGTGATACTAGGATCCTTGCAACTTATTGCAAAAAATTATCATGGCATTGAAATTCTGTCTGTCTGTCTGTCTGCCTGCCTGCCTGCTCTCTCTCTCTCTCTCTCTCTCTCTCTCTCTCTCTCTCTCTCTCTCTCTCTCTCTCTCTCCTCCCCATCTGTGTGTGTGTGTGTGTGTGTGTCTGTCTATCTGTCTGTCTGTGTATGCCTCCTTGAGACAGGTGTCTAGGTATCCAGGCATTGCAGTGTAGCCATAGGCTTTCCCAGAGCATGTAGTAGCCCAGGCTGACTTTGAACCCCTGACTTTCCTGTCTCTGTCTTCCCAGTGCTGGACTTACAGGCACATCCACCATGTCCAGCTCCCAGATGTCAAACATTTCCTTGACCTGAAGCTGGGCTGTTCTCAGAACTCTTCCTTCCTCTTTGGCCTTCGAGCTGACAATATCTAGGAGCGCTTCCTATTGAGATTGTGGTCACACAGACCTGCTGTGTTTTGCGCGCCCGCTGTGTCAAGGTTTTCTGCTTTTGTCTTTGAGGCTTCCCCTGTAATCTATGAGAATGCCGTGACAACGACAATTAGGCAGAGGGAGAATTGAGATCCAGGGGGCAAAGTGACTCTCCACACGCACTCCACACAGTCAGAGCCTGGAAAAGCTGAGACTGTAACCCAGCCCTCGCAACTCATAAGACGTCTACATTTCTCACCCCTTCGAGGAGAGAAGAGATGGAGGAGAAGCAGTCAGCTGAGCTACAGGAAACCCAGCTTCCTGTGCCTTTTGGAAAGAGCCAGAAAGATGTGTAGCTGGAGGGAGATGAACAGGAATAGGAGGAGCTGGTTCTCAGAGACCACATCCATTTCCCACGCCCCAGTGTCTTTCTGCCTGCTTCCTACAGCCTCCTTGGTGGGTGGCTGTAAGTTTCCTTCCCGTCCCTTTTCTTCTGGGACATAGTGTCACTGTCTTCAACCCCAAGCCTGGCAGGGGTCTGCCATTCTTATCCATCTTGGATGGGTGGCTGACTGGTATTTCCCAAGTACACCTAACACCGTGCCAAGGTGACTGGTGACCAGAGATTGATTGGGGAGCTCTGATTAAATGAAGGTCAAAGGATTGTTTCCCAATGAAGCTCAGAGGGTGACTTAATAGGTGAATGGGTTCATGGGTGTTGTTATAATTCCGAGGAGCTACAGAATCTTCTTCATTCCTCAAATTGGTTTGACCGTAGACTCTTAACAAAGTCTATCTTAGGGATTCAGTTCTTTCCTAGATTAGCTCTGGGAGAGATCCAAGAATCAGATAAAGATTCGGGGTCAGTTCAAGTACGAAGCCCTAATTAATAGAAATTATAAGTGCTACCAGCTGAGGTTTGGTAACAGGGATTAACTGTGGTTGGGCTCATGCTTCTTCTAATAGCCCTAGTCGTCACATGAGCTCACCCTGCGTTAGCATACGTTTTTACTACTGGTTGGTTAAATGATTTCAGCAGTGATATGATTTTATTTCAACCAAGTATCAGGTTGGAAAAATGTTAATTTTAGTTCAGAGGTATTACTCTCAGAGCAACAGTTCCACCCCTCCCTCTCCTTCCTGACCCCCACCTTTTTTCATCCACTCCTCTTCTGAAATGGCTTCATGGCTCTAACATGTAAAGGTAACACTGCTCCCCCCCCCCTTTCGGCTGTCCCTGGGTGGAGAGGGCTGCCTGCTCACCTTGACCTCGAGGTAATAACTACCTTCTTATTCCTCCGCCCTCAATTATCCTGACACCTCTTAAGCCTCCTCGTGGCAGAGAACAATTTGGTTAAAAAACCGGGAATCATTTGCCTTTGTTTTATGGGTGGGGCGTAAGACTCCAGCGCTTGCTGCTCCATCATAATCTTCTTACGGAATAGTTTGGCATGTGAGGGATTAGAACTCAGGCTGCCGGCGGTAGCGAAGCCATTCAGACACTCCCCCATCAGATCCCACAGCAAATAAGGAAACATCACTGAGCTATTGGAAAAACAATCCTAGCTTGTCGGGCAGGCGATGATGCACTGGCAGGGCCCAGGAAGCACGTATCGGGAGATCCCAGTTCATCAGAGGCTCCTGTGATCTGCCCTTTGTCTCCCTCTACCACTCCTTTGGCATGCATCCTGGTGGCTGCAATGGCCACACTTAAGGAGCTGACACCCATTCCTTCTGCACTGGATTCCCGGGAGGGGGAAGACATTGGACAGTCTACATTCAGTGTGTAGAAAACCTCACTGGAGGGATAGAGGTTGGCACCCAGTGGGTAGGTGAGGTGTCTCAAAGAGGAACCACACAGTCCCCTTATGTTTCTGTGGGTGATGGGCACAGGTGCAGACTTGCAAGGCAAATCTACTCGGGAGGCTGAGGCAGGAGGATGGCTATAGAGTGAGTTCACGGTTGTAGAGAGAATATCTTGTGTGTTATATGAATCCATCGCCTGTTGAGTAAAAGGCCTATGGCCTAGGGCTTAGGCAGGAAACAGAAGGCAAGACATTGGGAGGCAGAAAGAATTCTGGGATAGAGCCAGGTAAGGGGAGATTCGCCAGGAAGATGAGAGGAGACAGAGGTACGTGAGCACAGGGAACCAGCTATACGGCAGAATGTAGGTTAAATAAGTGGGTTATTGTAAGTTAAGATCCTAGCCGGTGAAGGGCCTAGCTATATGGCCAGGATATTTATAAATAGAGTTTGAATCTGTTTCTGAGAGAATCCCCCTTCCCATGATATTTGGATATTACTATTGGTCTGGCTCTTTGGGCTTCAGGTGTGTGTTAACGAAATGATCTTTCTCCGGGCCCCTTCCTCATGGCTCCACGTCCTCCCTCTTCCTTGCTGATCTGAATCTCCCTCTCTCCTTCCTCTGGTTGGCAGACTTCCCACTCTGTTTTCCTCTATTCTGCCCAGCCACTGGATGGTCAGCATTTGTTAACAATGCAGAGAATAAATGGTAGGAATTGCTTACACAAACCTGAGACAGGAAATTCTTGGTGTAAGCATTACAGTGCCATGTCCAGACTGAAACAAAATATGAGGGTGAGGAAATCGGCATTTGAGTAACACAAGGGTAGACTTTAGACAGTGTACAAAAACATTATGCCTATGCACAGTCACCTTCGGTCATCTGATGAGACGCTGTCTTAAGATTCTCACCGACCCCTGAGTGGTTCAGTTGTTTGCAGTGCCCTAGGTTCTGTTCCCAGGTCTTAACCTAGACCTGAATATTTGTTACTGAAAGTTATGCATTGTAAACTTCAGAAAAACCTCACAAGTGTGGCAAGCGTTTCTTTTATAAATAAGAAAAGAAATGCCAAATACCCTGTCCAAGCTACATAGCTAGAGGTAGAGACAGGGTTTGAACTCTGCTCTTCCAAGTTCCGTGATCTCAGACGGGCTTCCTGTTTCTGTTAGACTGCTTGGGCTTGGGTGGCATTTTATCATTGACAAATGATTTTTAGTTTTGTTACCTGCTGTGGGGCTCATCTCGGATCAGTGAGGCAGGCAAGTGTTCGACAGATCAGAGCAGACTTCTGGTGTTGAATTGTGTGAACCAGGGTTACACAGGCCAGCTTCATCTGGTGTAGGTCTCCTGTGTTCCAGCCAGCTTCCTGCTCATCCTTGGTTTTCTTTCCTGTTCTCACCCTTTGATGAAACAACTTTGCTAGAGCACAAAGTTATCTTAACAGCCAGGGCAGAACATACCAAGTTCCTTCCATGTTCCCGGAAGATACTAATGGTATCTAATCCTACACTGCCTATGCGTCCTGCTCTACACAGAGCATTTAAAAACGATTACATTTATTCATTTAAGGTTTGCGTACATGCAGGCACATAGGACTGTCAGATCACTTGCAGAAGCTGGTTCTCCCAGGACTTGAACTCAGATTGTCAAGTTTGGCAGCAAGCTCCTCCTTGCTGGCCTCCCCACCCAACAGTCCATATTGAACTTGTGCGATGCTCACAATGGCCTTGTGAAGCAGCTGCCATTAGAGGCCTCATTTTACAGTAGACAGAACCGGACACACAAAAGTAAATTTCCTTAGATTAGGGCATCATCAAGAAGCAAAGCTGGGGCCCAACCAGACAGGAGGTCATGTGTGAGCTATGGAGCCCAGGAGTGAGAAATGTTGGCAGGGTCCTTGGCTTCTGTCCTTCTGTCTTCTGATCATCCTGCAGATGGTCCAGACAGCTCTTTTATGGTGAGTCTGGAGTCTGACTCTCCTGCCTCGGATGTCTTGTGTGGGGTTAGCACCTGGAAAGCCCGGCTGTACCACATGTGTGGTGGCTGGGTGAGAAGGCGAGCTGGCTCATGTAGTGGGGGGGACAGTGGAGCTCCTGGAAGTTAGAAAAGCCATTCATCTATGTGCCTGTTCTGCCACCAACGCTCCTCTATCCCCCTAATCCTGGTCCAGATGGAACTACATCTGAGTTTAGATTTTCAAGCTGGAGATTGTCACCCCATATGGGGTTTGGGAGCTGAGTATGGGGGTCATGAAAAATTTGGTGATAAAAGGCTTCTGAGAGCATAATGAAGAAAAAATTGGCTACAAACTAATTTACCCTGAATCAGTCTGAGCTGTTTCTGGCAGTATCCCCTGTGCTGCATGGTGGCCTTCATTGCAGTCTCACTTCTGAACACATCATGAGTGTGCTGCACTGTGCATGCTTCTCGCCACACAACACCAAAGGATGCAGCCCGAAGCCCCTTGGTTCAGACTCAAGGCTCTTGTACGTCACAGTTTGCAGTGTTTTACTCTACGCACACGGTTATCTGTCTTTATAGAAATGTAACTGTTGAGTTATGGAAAACAAACACTAAATATTTCCTCACTGCCGTTCCTCAGCCTGTGTGAATCAGTTGAGTTTATCTTTAGCTTGTGTTATGTTAAAATGTTTGATTTTTAAGAATTCATGTTTGAGTTGCTGAATTGAGCTTCATTAAGTGTGTTCATCGGCGTTTGGCTTGAGGGCAGAATTGCCAACGGTTTCTGAAATGGTTCTAAATATACGTCTGCCATTTTGTATTGAGTACGTGAAGAGGCCATCTCAGCATTAATGATTATAAAAATCAAAATACCACTTAATTCTGAAAAATGTTGAAGATGCTCTGTGCCCTGCCATGTCAAATGTTTAGCCAAGATTGGTTTATTTATATCTATTTTTTATATCTATTTGTTATGGTGAGTGCAGTCCTGAGGAGAAGCCCCTTTTCTCTTCCCACATATCCCATAAGAGTGAGAACTGGAGCGCTCTCTCTCTCTCTCTCTCTCTCTCTCTCTCTCTCTCTCTCTCTCTCTCTCTCTCTGCATATACTCACACATATATTAAAAAACCATGTCCATCCCATTAGCATGCAAACTTTTTTCTATCTTTAACACATGGTAAAAGTATACATATACAATCATTTTAAAGATAAATTTCTTCAAGATTTATCAGTAAAGGTTTGATTTGTGTATCTACTTTTATACCTTGGATCTTGTTAAAAATGTCTCCAGTACAAAACAGCCTGCAAGTAGAAAATGTTCAAGACCTTCCGGCCCAGATAAAGGTCTCCTAAATGAACTGGATCCAAAGGATTCCCAGGGGTGCTTGCTATAGGAACAGACACCGAAACTCCTTTTCTGCATATTTTCATCCGAAGACTGGTGTGGGATTAGGTCTAGGTGTTTGCGATCTTAGACCTCAAGTCGTGAGTCAGTTGACGCTTTTGTGGTGTATTACCCTGGTGTGGTAGGAGCTGGAGATCCAGAACGGCTGCGGCCAAGCCTTTCCACAGAGCCTAGAGGGGTGCTGGCATAGGAACAGAAGGGGATACTGACTAGGCCAGACAGCAGAGTGGGAAGGAGATCCCAATAGCCCTATCTTTGTTGCAACTAAGGTGTACTGTAGCAGGTCTTTTGTTACTTTGTGAGTTCTTCTTTTGTCTACTTTTCTCCACTCTTCTCCTATGCTTTCAACCCCCAACACTAGATAGGAGAGAAAAAAGGACAGAGGGAAAAGGGGACGCAATGTTGTTAGACTACCTCCTACTGGTTGGGGCGATGAGTTCCTTGGGGCAAGTTTGATCTTTTTCATCAGGATATCTAACTTCTTCTTGTTTCTTTGTGCATGACTACTTAACAAACTGTGACCAACAGCAATCAACAACAACTAGTCACCAACCCACCCACAGCAACCAGCAGCCTACCTCTTGGGGACCTAGCATTTAAATACCCTCTGAAAACTTTTCTAGGAGGAGTGAGACCCCTGAACTGACTCTACTACCCAGGGGAGCTCTGCATTCTGCCTTGTCATGTTTCTGGATCCAGGAACCACCTGCGGCTAGGTTGGGGGGGGGTAGACCTACTCTGAGACCTTCCCACTCCCCAACCTCACATTTCTTGGCTCCGAATCGTGGACTTTCATTCCCAGGGACTAGACACTTTGGTTCTACTTCAGTTCCTCACAACTAACACATCTTGCCTTAAACTCTGGTCCACTTAGATGGAAGCCTTTCACTACAGAGCTAGCAGACTGGACCCCATGTCAATGCATTTCTCATGGTCGTCAGCTCCACTCTAAGTGCTCTCAGAAACACAGGGCACAGGCGACATGCCATGGGAAGGCAGTGTCTGGCAATGAGAGAAACAGCTTGGGCGCTATGGGAGTGGTACAGGACCTGGTTCATAACAAATTGTTCAATGAATTTATGCCTGGGAATTCAGTTCCCTGGAAGAGGCTGACCAGTCCTAATGGCCCATGTCTTGGAGATCAAGGGGCCCTAATCCCTTAGGGACTAGAGTCAGCTCATCTTGCTATAATGGGTTCTGCTTAACTCTCAAAAATTCTTGAGGAAATCACAGGTTGGAAGGGAGGAGAGAGCTCGGCCTTCTGTCAACTGAGGCAAGTTTGGGTGATTAAGTTAAGAAAGCAAAGCCATTTTTGTCCAGAGGATTATCTTTGAGGTGTGCTGGAAACTAAGACACAACTTGTTGCCTGTGAGGCAAACCAAACCCGAGATGACTCTCAGGTAATTGCTTACCTCTCCTCTGCCAAGCCAGGCAGCTCGGAATATAAAGGCCAGCTTCCCCAGTAATCCCCATCCTCTCCTCAGTCCTTTGCTCTGCTAAGTTATCGCTAGCTCACTGCCACACTCCTCGCTATGAGCAGACAAGCCTGCAAGAAATCCTTCAGCTGTGGGAGCCAGGGATTCTCTGGCCGCTCGGCTGTGGTATCTGGCAGCAGCAGGAGCAGCTGTGTGGCTCGCTCTGGGGCAGCCAGTGGAGGGGCTTGTGGGTTCCGGGGCGGAGCGGGTACCTTTGGCAGTCACAGCCTCTACAACCTGGGTGGCAGCAGGAGTATCTCTATCAGTGTGGCTGGTGGCTTCAGTGGAGGGCGTAGCAGCTGTGGCAGTGGCTTCGGAAGTGGCTATGGAGGTAGCTTTGGTAGCAGCAGAGGGATGGGAGGTGGCTTTGGGGGAGGTTCTGGATTTGGGGGAGCTGGTGGCTTTGGTAGGCCTGGTGGCTTTGGCCCTGGTGGCTGCCCTGGGGGGATCCAGGAAGTGACCATCAACCAGAGCCTCCTGCAGCCCCTCAATGTGGAGATTGACCCCCAGATTGGGCAAGTGAAGGCCCAGGAGCGTGAACAGATCAAGACCCTCAACAACAAGTTTGCCTCATTCATCGACAAGGTGAGGGCAAGGCTCAGAGGCATTGTGGGTGGTTGGGAAGTTGCCAGAGGCATGTCTGGCCTTTAGCCTGCTCTGTGACATTCTGTTTCCGGGACATCGAGGACACCTTTCTTGTTATTTCTGCCCTGTCATTCCAGCTGTGGAAGGAGGGAAGGATTCCTGTCTTAATTTCCCTGTAGTGCTGAGATGAGGGGCCTAATTCTGCTTTAGATTTGAAGAACTTAGTAACAAACACAGAACAGCTTACTTTCTCTTTGACAAGTAATTACTTGATACTTTCAGTTAGCAACTAACAAACCATGCACAAATCTCAGGACGCTGTATCTTCAACAGCACCTCACCTAGCCAGTGATATTATGCCTCTGCCAGGGTAAGCTGAACTGTCCATGATGCCGAGGAGCAGGGCATGCTGGGTCCAAGGCAGAAGAGAGGATTTGAAGTGAACCTTGGTCAGCTGCAAGATGAATCCGAGGATTCACTGTCTATTTTTACTACCTTTGTGGAGGTGAAACAAGCTTATATGTAAAAGTCATTTTAGTCACACTGACCCACTCTGGCTTTATTTAGAAGGATCCCAACAGACATAGGTAGTCCTGGGTCTGGCTCTTTGCTTTGGCACTCTGTATGCACCTCACTTTTGGTGACTTCATGCTGTCCAAGGTCTGAGGCACAGAGTCCACTGTGGCTTGAAGAACTGGGTCTGCTCCCCACTTTTCTACCCTTTGCCATATGCCCCGGTGAAAAGCCATACCCTTCCTCTCTTTCTGCAGGTGCGCTTCCTGGAGCAGCAGAACAAGGTCCTGGAGACCAAGTGGGAGCTGCTGCAGCAGCAGACCACACGCTCTGGCTCTGGCCCCCTGAACCTGGAATCTTTCTTCAAATCTTACATCAACTGTTTGCGCAAGCAGTTAGATTCACTTCTGGGGGCGAAGGGGAGCCTGCAGGGAGAGCTGAAGAGCATGCAAGACCTGGTTGAAGACTTCAAAAGGAAGTAAGGGTCCCGATGTGGGGTGTCGTCCCTCATTTGGATTTTCAAACAGTTAATACTTTCTGATAGGTTTATTGGGTGAAGTCTGGCCCTGTAGAAGTTGGGCAAATGGGGACTCATGGTTATTGGGCTGATCCTTACTTATTTTTGTAGTCTCTGTCAGGTTCCACTCCTACATCAGCCCAGATGAGCAGGAGGGTTTCCTGAGAACTCTATAGGAATGACTTAGGGCTGTTGCTATTTTGAAGCAGTAGGTTTGGGTCAGGGCTGAGTCTGATTGCTTCCCAGGCCCTTGCTCCAGGGCCGTATTGTGCAAATTCATTCAGTGTGCCTGGTCTCTTGATTCTGCAGCTCCACTCTGTTTCCTTCTTAGGGTTCCAAGTTTGAGTTCACAGCTGAGATCTGTGAGAAGTGAACAGGGCTTCCTGAGGAGGGAGGGGGCTCCAGACATCCCCAGGAGTCAGGGCCCACATAGAGGGGCAACCTGCTCCTGGGAGTCTTTTCTTCTACCACTGTGTAAGTGGGTGTCACCTGCTTGGTGACAGGCTCCAGGCAGGACTGTGGGAATTCAAGAGCTAGAGTAGAGTTTGCTCTCCAGCTTGTGTAAGCAAAACATGGCAGGATGCCTGAGCTCTCCCTACATGTATGTATGTATGTATGTATGTATGTATGTATGTATGTATGTATGTATGTATTTATGGTATATATGTATGTATGTGGTGAGGGCAGGGACACATGTGCTACAATTTTCTGTGCAGAAGACAGGGGCCAAGTTTTCTCCCCATCAAGATAGAGTCCCACTATGTAGCTCTGTCTGTCCTGAAACTCTTACTATGTAGACCAGGCTGTGCTCATCCACCTGTTCCTGAGTGCGGGGATTAAAAGTGATACCACTTTGTAGATTCCAAGGATCTAACTTGCTTATCAGGCTTGGTGGCACGTTTTTAGCAGAGAAGAATCCCATAGCTGTGATATAGTCAGAAAGCTTGAGTTCCATTCTTATCCTAAATTCTTCTACAATTCCTCTGTAGTGAAGGGAAACTGAAATAGACAGAAATACCAGGTGGGGACAGCTGCTTCTTCATTCTCCTGTGAGTAGGTTGACTCTGTGAAGTTGATCAAAGAGCTCAAGCAAGCAGACAGATTTTTGGTTCAACCCCAAGTGTACACACTTCAGCCTCTCATCAAACTTGGAGAAGGGAGCGGCAGCTCCTGAGCTCTGAGAAGTCTACAGGCAGGATGTGATATTTTAGGCCTTGGCAAAACAATTGTGTAGCATCCTTGTTAAAAACCTTTGAAGAATTTCAAGACGATGGTCCCAGGGTGGGGACACTTTGGGCTCTTGTGTGACTGCATGGTCACATGCTCATGGAGCAGTGTCCTGCCTCTGGGCAGAGATTCTGCAGGAGGATGTAGGGCCCTCATCTTTTTCCATTTCTGTATTTTATATATGGGTATTGTGTCAGCACTGATGTCTGCACACCAGACGAGGGCACTGGATCTTATGAGTCTGATTATATTCAGTTTTGAGCTGCCACATGGGTGCTGGGAATTGACCCCAGGAGCCCAGGAGGAGCAGCCAGTGTGTTTAACTGCCGAGCCACCTCTCTATTTCTGAAATGTCTCGGTCTCAACCTGTGGCTCCGTCTGTTCAGGTACGAGGAGGAGATCAACAGGCGAACCACTGCAGAGAATGAATTCGTAGCGCTGAAGAAGGTGAGTGACCGTGGGGTAGACACAGGTCCCTTTGTCTTCCACAGAGGGAGCAGAGTACTGCTGTGGACCTGGCTTACTTCTAACATCCTTAGGGAATGTTTGAAGGAAGCGGTTCATCTTTAAACCCTACTGTAGCTAACAATCTAGTTAGTAATGTGAGCTAATGAATATTTATATGTAGCATTAATCAAACAAAAAATTTAAGCCCACACTATACCCTGCTTTGTTTCTGTTCTCTTTAAAAGGTAGGTGGGAAGTTACATCTAGAAGGGCCAGGGGAGGGACAAGTAAGAGAGAGGAGGGCTCAGAGAGAGAGAGGCTCGGGTAGGAGGGAGCAGGGGTCATTCTATGGTTTCCTTTATTCAGGATGTGGATGGAGCTTACATGAGCAAGGTGGAGCTGCAGGCGAAGGTGGACAGCCTGACAGACGAAATCAACTTTCTGAGGACGCTCTATGACATGGTGACTCTTTAGTTTGCTGCTGTCTCGAGACCTCCCGCCAGCACCTTCACAAGCACAATGTTAGGGGACAGGCAGCACACCCACAAAACCAGCCACGGGGCTCCCAACTCAGCTCTGCTCCACTCAGGAAATGCTCCCCTTGCTTGCAGGGTCTGGGCCGCTCTTCTCCCTGAGCTCCACAATTTCTCCCCAGCCCCATCACAGTCAGTTACTAAATAATAACCCTCCGCTCTGTGCTCCAAGGAGAAGCCACGCTTGGGCTCAGGGGCTGGTATTTATAGGCAGAGACACTGCTTTTCTTTGTGATTTGTTCTTTTCTTTCAGCCCCTTTGCATGCATGCTGTAGGCTGTAGCCTGACCTGAAATAGAAGCTTAATTTCCTACTGCCCCATTATTTAGCTCTGTTCTCAGGCATCTCTGCTATGAGAGAAGCCCCAGCATCATTTGGGATCATGTTCCCTGTAGGAGCTGTCCCAGATGCAGAGCCACATCAGTGACACCTCTGTGGTCCTGTCCATGGACAACAACCGCTGCTTGGACCTGGACAGCATCATCGCTGAGGTCAAGGCCCAGTATGAGGACATTGCTCAGAGGAGTAAGGCTGAGGCTGAGGCCCTGTACCAGACCAAGGTGGGACCCTTGCATTCACCCCTAATTGCCCTTATCAAAAATTTGCGCACACTTTACAAGGCTGTGCTGATCTGTTGTCTCTCCCCTGTCAGCTTGGGGAGTTACAGACCACAGCTGGCAGGCACGGAGATGACCTGAGGAGCACCAAGAGCGAGATCATGGAGCTCAACAGGACGATCCAGAGACTGCGAGCAGAGATTGAGAATGTCAAGAAGCAGGTGTGGTTAAGCTCCATGGAGTGAAGGTTTGGGGCCTGGGAGAGAGGAGGCAGCAGCTGAGCTCCTCTGCACAGGGTTTTCTCCATTCTCTGGTAGAGTCACAGCCTCTGGGAGCCTCTGCTTTCCAGGTGTTTCTCCTGCAGGCTGGGCTGCTTGGAATGTCAGTACCTAGGACAGAGGGCTGCCCATTCTGCTCTGCAGTTGGCCTTAAGCACTCAGGGGCTCTCCGCTAGGGAGCTTTTTTTTTTTTTTTTTTTTTTTTTTTTTTTTTAAAACTGGTCTTATGTAACCCTAGTGGCTTTTTGTATCACTGGAATGAGGTGGTCAGGGAAGAGAGATTTTTTTTTTTGAAACAGTCTTGCAAGAGAGATCAAAGGCTAACCAGACCACTGTTACTGTGCCAGCTTAGGAAAGCAGATGTGTTTCTTTTCTGAATGAGTCATGAGTTGGTTTTGATGGACGCAGGATGAATTAGCCAAATTGCAACATCAGCCTAACTTGTGAGCTTGTGCCTCGAGGAGAGGGAAGGAGGAGTGATGGGTGAAGAGATCACTTCCTGCGAACCGCCCCGTGTTCGTGTAGTAGACCTACATTAATTTCATCTTTTACTCTCTGCCCCAGAACACCAACCTGCAGGCGTGCATTGCAGAGGCTGAGCAGCGTGGTGAGCGGGCCCTCAAGGATGCAGATGCCAAATTCCAAGACTTGCAGGCTGCTCTGCAGAAGGCCAAGGAGGACCTGGCCCGGCTGCTGCGCGAGTACCAGGAGCTGATGAACGTCAAGCTGGCCCTGGATGTGGAGATTGCTACCTACAGGAAGCTGCTGGAGGGCGAGGAGTGCAGGTGGGGAGCCTCAGGGTCAGCACACTCTAAGTGTGGTTCTCTCATGACCTGTAATATCAAAGAAAGGAATTATATAGTGGGGGGACGAGCTGGACAGACAACAGCAGAGGAAGTGATTAAGTCATCAGTTACGCCGTCTAATTAATTTATCATGGGCACAGTATTGAGCCACATACTTCTATTTGTAAACAAGGTAGGAAGAGCACTTTGAGGTTGTGACAAAAGTTACAGACCAGGCCAGTCACCTGGAGCTTTCCAAGATAAAATAGTCTACACTAGGCTTTCTGATCTGATAGCCATTAGCCTCTTTAGCCCTCCCTTTCTTCCTCCCTTTAACCCTTCTTCCTTCTCTCCTTCTTCCTACCCCCTGCTGTTTTTCTGGGTTGGGGTCTCACTATGTAGTCCCAGCTGATCTTGAACTTCTGATCTTTCTGAGCCTTCCGAGTGTCTGGATTATTGGCTATGCTTCGATGCCTGGCACCTTCCAGTGTTTGAAATGGGCGTAGTGCACCTGAGGACCAGAGTTTTACATTATTGAATCTACTTTGCATAGCTTCAAATGGCTAGTGTCCACCATATTGGAAATTGGGTATGAACAGTTCTTCAAACTCGATTGCCAGAGCTGAGTGTGTATGGGAAAGTGCGAGACGCTTACATGCCCCTGAGAAATAACACAGTGTTAAAGTGCCAGGTAAAGGCTTAATGAGTGGACTCCACCCACAATGCGAGGGCAGCGTCAAGAGACAAGGGCCATTTTACTGACCCCTGACCCATGTGTCCTCACTCAGAGCCTTTGCCCTCAGTCAGATCCCAGTGTGATCAAGGAAGGAGAGGCCAAGCATGGGAAGAAAAGGATTTCTGCTGAGTCTCTGTGGGAAACAGTGATGATGAGTCAATTGAGAGTCATGGGATGTGAGGAGTGGGCAGCACAGCAGGCACTGTGGCTGGGGGCACGTGGACATCCCATGTCTGCTTAGCTACACCTGCTCCCTGAACAAGCATAAGGTCCAGGGAGATGGTCATTGTGAGTGGGGAGAGTTCAAAGACTGCACACCGTGGGTCAGCATGTCATTCTTTCTCCACTATCACTGCTACTGCTGCTGACCTAAGCTCTATGCCACCCCAAGCCTCCCTGGGGAAGGCTTCATTGAGGCACAAAGTTGGATAAATCAAGGCTGGGCTGGGAAGAAGGGGAGGAAAAGGGCATGCAAGATGGAGATCATCACAGGCCAGCAGGAGGTGGGGGAGGCTAATCCAGCGAGGAGTGGCAGTTTGCCTGGAACAGATCTTCAGGGCAAAGGGTGGGAAGAGAAGGACATAGAGTGTGGTGGTCAGAGGTGCTGCGAGCCTAATTGCAATTGGCCCCCTTTTCTGGGGGACACGGAGATGGGAACAACCCTGGACTAGCCTTTCCCTTCTCAGGGGCTTGGCCCCTAGGAGAGCAGATGGCAGGATGTGGTGCCCGAGGTTGTGAGCCCTCAGTTCTTTGTTGACGCATTGGGGACATAACTCTCTCCCTCTGCCTTTCCAGGTTGTCTGGAGAGTTTCAGAATGCCGTGAGCATTTGTAAGTATCTCATTCAAGAACCCACCCTAGGGGCTGGGGATGGTTCAGGGGGCACAATCCCTTGCTGTGCAAGTACGAGGATCTGAGTTTGAATTCTCCACCATGGACTTAAAAGTTGGGTAATGCCTCTACCCAGGTATCGAGGCTGAGGGGCTGGATCCTGGGAAGGGGCTAAGCAACCATCCTTGCTAAAATGATAAGCTTCAGGTTGGGTGACAGACCCCACCTCAAGGGAATAAGTTGGAGACTGATATTCTTTCTACATGTATGTGCGTGGGCCCATGCATTTATCCCAGTCCACTCAAGGTACCCCTGTGACATCAGCTACTTCCTAGCTATAACCCTGTGCTGCACCTTTCACGTAAGCTGTGATCCAGCTCTCTAACCCTTCCACTTGTGGGGTGTGCCCTAGGTTGGACAACCAGAGGTTTTGTGAACACTTCAGTGCCTGTTCTTTGCTAGGGCACTGGAGAGCCAAGTTTGCTTGTTGTTTGCAAGCTAATACCTCAGAGCATTCCTTAGAGTGTCAGAAATTGTGCAGCAGAACAGGGCCCAGCTGAGACTGTCAGCCTCCAGCCTCACCCCCCCCCCAGGCCTTTCCCCTGAACTTTCTGTTCCCCTGTAGCAGTGGTCAGCAATGTTACCAGCACAAGCAGCAGTGGAGGCTACCGAGGGGCCTGTGGCAGCAACTACGGAGGAGACAGCAGTGGCAGAAGCAGCAGCAGCATCGGCAGCAGGGGCAGCAGCAGGGGCAGCAGTGGGAGCAGGCTTGGCAGCGGAGGCAGCATCTCCGTGAGCCAGCAGAGAACGAGCTTTAACTCTGGTGGCAGCCAGACCTCGGTAGGCAGCAGCTACAAGTCTGGCAGAGGGGGCACCAGCAGTGTTCACTTCTCTCAGACCACCAGTTCCAGCCAGCAACGCTCCAAGTGATCTTCAGGGGCAAAACATTCCCACCCTCCTGCTTTCCCAGCTTCAGCCTGCAATGGCGTCCGCTCTCATCTTCTTGGCACCAACAGGTGCACAGTTCAACTCTGCTTTAACTTGAGTTCCTTGGAGAAGGGGCTGAACTCTTTGCTCCTATATCTTTAAGTCTCCTCTTAGGTTGGGGTGGTCCAGCTACTACTAGTCTGGGATGATGGTGCTCCTGGAGAAGAGCCTGTGATGAAATTGAAATGTGGACAGCAACACCCAAGGCCGAGCCTTCCTGAGCCCTCTAGTCTAGCCTAGTCCATTCCGGCTATCTGTCTCTCACAGGTGAAAGGGTCAAGGTTTCCAAACTGTTGGATCTCATGGATCGCTCCCCACAGCTGGCTCCTCTACTCCCTTAAAGCCTTCCGAGCTGTGGGTCCTTTGCTCATGGAAAGCTATACTCCCTTTTCTCAATAAATTGCAGCGTGCTTCACAAACTGGTGTTTGTTTTATTCAAGGGCTCACGGAACAGATAAGATTCAAGAGTAGAGCAAAAATTAGGTCCTCTAGAAAACTAGAAGTAGGTATACAGGACGCTGAGTCGATATGGTCTCCACACATCTACTTGGGTTCTTGGGATAGATCTACACAACAGCACTCATAGTGTTAAAGCGGGGACTCTCCCCACCTCCAGGAAGCTCACCCCACCATCCCTTAGCCTCTGATCAGGAATCCATGTTCCTGGCTTGCATGCAAAAGAACCAGAGTGCACTGGGATCTTGTTCCATCCTCACCACAGTAGACACAGTAAAGTCTGTCATGAATAGAACTCCTGGGGCCTCAAGCAGCTGAGACACAGCACCCTCTTTACCCTGATAGGGTTCTGAGCCACAAGGTTAAACAAGGAAAAGAACCTACTGTGGGCTGGGGGTGTGGGTAGGTGACAGAACACATTCTACTCAAGAGCAAGCCGTGAGCTCATTTCGGAGAACTCTGCACGGTCCTGTATAGGAGTAGGGGAGCCCATGGAAGGTCTGTTGTCCAATTAAAGGCATAGCTAGAGACAAATCCATACAACAAGATCCCTTTCCCCAGCCTAAAAGAAGATGGGATCGGGTCACACTCCCAGTAGGACAGATTGAAAACTGATTCCCTTATGAACTGTTGTGAGGAGAGATGGTGGAGGGAGGGAGTGAAAGGTTGAAGGATGCTAGAAAACACGTGTGTGTGTGTGTGTGTGTGTGTGTGTGTGTGTGTGTGTTAGGAGGGGAAGCCTGGTTAAGACCAGAAAAGAAACACATAGTCCATGATTTAGAGTTTTTCTGCTGTGAACAGATGCCATGACCAAGGCAACTCTTTTAAGGACATTTAATTGTGGCTGCCTTACAGGTTCAGAGGTTCAGTCTAGTATCTTAAAGGTGGGAGCATGGCAGCAGCCAGGCAGGCATGGTGCTGGAGGAGCTGAGAGTTCTACGTCTTCATCTGAAGACCGCTAGAAGAAGACTGACATTCAGGCAGCTAGGGTGAGGGTCTTACGGCCACACTCACAGTGACACGCCAACCCCAACAAGGCCATACCTCCTACTAGTGCCACTCCATGGGCCAGGCATATACAAACCATCACAGCCCAGGAAGGGCAAGCCCCAGACCAAAACCCCAGGAGACACAGCTGAGACTACATGGCCAAGGAGCAACACAACAGGTGCTTCCAGAGTGAGGGTGTTGTGTCTGAGGCTGAGGTAGGTGTTGGGAGGGTGAGGTCATTCTAAGTTTAGGGAGGCTGACGATCCACACTGAGCGGGGGCTGGGATGGTGGTTCAGGCTAAGTCTGGGGAGGCTGACGATCCACACTGCGCTTTTTGGTCCTACACAACCTCTCAGACCCATTTTTACATGGCACAGAACTGGGGCAGCTTTTCGTCTGGGATGGCAGTGAGGGTGTGTGAGTCTTTTTGTACTTGTGTGGCATGGCCAGTGGGTGAGAGGAGCCTTCCCAGGTTACATGGGGAACCCCGTCAGTTGCCTTCAGTCCTTAGTGGCAACTGACTCCCTCTTTATTTTCCAGCTTCTAGTCCTCTCCATCTCCTATCAAAGTTTTCTGGACTATGAAAAACAACACACGCAGCAAAATGCCCAAGTAAAAGGCAACCGTCTTTTCTTATTGCTCTAGCACGGTGACATTCTCCTGCATTTATACCCATGTGTTGTGCAGTGCCACTGAAGTGAAATCTTCCTTTCTGCAGGAAAGGGAGAGACTCACGAGATGCAGGCAGCTCATGAAACTTAGGCAATGGAAGCTAAGGATGGTGCCAGAGAGACCCTTAAGTTTATAAAACCAACAAGCTGTCCTTGGAGAGGATGCCTTTTCCAATCAGAGCTGTCTACAAATTGTGTGGGGGAAATTCAGGGATATGGATTTGGGAGTCAGCACCCATCCTGGTTGGGTTTCTTGGTGATGCAGCTGCCTCTGAGTCACCATGTTGATGTAAGTAGCCCCAGTAAACGCACTGACTCTCCAAACTATAGCCGAGTAGCATCATTTCTTTGCAATATTGTCAGTATCCTATCAGAGATAAGTAGATACTTGTTCACGTGCCTCCAGGAGGAGTCACCCAGCAACATACATGCACACATACATGATGTATAGAAGTATGAACATGTACATACACATTCCACAGAGTTATAATATGGACTGATTTCCACTCTGATTGTTATAAGGTCTATCTTCCCACTGCTACTGTCCCTTCCCATGGTCAACAACTAGAGTGAGTCCTATCACGTCCTTGGCACCGTGCTAGGACCAAAGGAGAGGACAGTTTCTGTCTTCACTGTTTAATTTAGAAGAAATTTGCCAAAGTCATCTTTATATAATAATTTTATCTTCATCCTCCCTCTCTTTTATTTAAAACATTTCCCCAATGGGGAAGGAGCTTGTGTTTCTGTGGGGGCAAAACCCATGTAGAACACTCAGCTTGGTGGGTGGAGTGTATGAGCTGCCTTCAATTCCCATTTCACTTTGCCTGGAGATTGCCAAGCACAACCTGAGCTCCTTAGTTGACATTTTGGTCTCAGTGGTTTTGTTAGACCATGGCTGTCCTGAATACTGAGATCTGGGGATAAAAGAACCTACCTCCAATCCACTGTCGAATCCCTGTTGTCCCCCATGTCTCGGAGGCTGGCCTGCCTCACTGCTTAAAGCATTGCCAACATCACACTGCTCAAGGCACGGTTGGGTATGGCTTTCTGCTTCTCCGTATCTGCTCTCTAGTGGTCCAGGATCCCACAGGATTTAATAGCTATGTGTTTCCTTCATCCTGCAGGGCTTGAGGGCCACTGAGGGAGTACTGGTGTTCTGTCCGTGGTGCTGAAACGGATCCTGTGCAAGCTTCTCTCTCTCTCTCTCTCTCTCTCTCTCTCTCTCTCTCTCTCTCTCTCTCTCCCTCCTTCCCTCCCTCCCCCCTCTCTCTCCCCCCCTCTCTCCCCCTCTCTTCTCTTCCCTTTCTCATCTGATACTCCCAGAGCTCTCTCTAACTCACCTTCAATCCTGCTTCTGCTACTTTTGTTGCGGAAGTTGTATCCAGGCTAGCAGATTTCTTGTCTAAAATTAAATGAGTATTTGATGCAGAGAACAACTCTAGAATTAATTCCATTTATGTTTTATATAAAATAAAGACTTCAATTCAGGTGTCTCTTTAAGTCGTTTAAGGGTAACACTTTGCGTCTTGTGTTCCCCTCCCTGCCTTGCCTGCTGGAGAGTCTCTGTAGCTGCAGACTGGAAGATGTACTTCCTTTTCTGACCTGGATTATTATTTCGAATTTTATTCTCTTATGTGAATGAGGAGGATGGGAGAGTTTTTAAAAAAAATATCTCTTTAAGGATATATAATGATGAGCAACAGAAACTAGGAGGAGCTCCTGGAGAAAGCAAACACGTTAATTAAAAACAAAAAAATTACAATTATTTATTTTTATGTGTGAGTACATGGGAGTGCCACAGAATTCGTGTAGAAGGCAGAGGCCAACTTGCGGAAGTTTGTGGGCCCTAGGGATTGAACTCAGGTCATCTTGTTTGGCAGCAAGCACCTTTACCCTCTGAGCCATATTGCAGGTCCAAGTAAGTGATTTTAAAATGTCATCAATATTATTCATTAATTTAATAATGAAATAATAGCTTCCTACAGTGATGTTTCAAGGAACAAATTAAGTAACAAATACAAAAATTACCTTATAAAGTGAGAGATGATCTTATATATGTTTGCAAATTTAGATTAGCAACCTTATTATATACTCTTTAAATAAAAGGGGTACGTCAGGTAATGACTTCTGCATTCAGTAAGTACTTGTTGATCACAGAACAGCCAGACAATGCAGAGACTTAGAACTTCGCACAGTTTGTCTTTGAACACAATATGAGATTTGTCCATCATCATTTCCAGCATTGCTATTGCTAATTCATCTCCGAGGAATAACTAGAAACAAATTCGGAAACCATCAAGAAATCATCAAGAGAAACCTCCTTTTATACAATCATATTTCCTCTAAACCACTGTCCACAGTGGCAGCCATTCTCCTGCAATGGTGCATCCTCATTCTTACCATATGGTCCTTATAAATTTCTCTCATGAGTTCTGAGTTCTCCCTTGGTGTGGGACAGTAAAACTTGGTAAGGAAACTTGATAAGTTAGAGCGGGTCTCTGACCCTAGCACTTGGGCACACACCTGAGATGGTAGGTGCCTCCCTGCTCTCTGCCAGATTCCTGGCCTGAAACACATGCCACACTCCCTACATCAGGTCACATGGCCCCAAACAGAGTTGTCCATGCTAATGAGGTACCCAGAGGCCTTGGTGGGAGGTCCTAGGGAGGCACAGCCTGAACCCTTGTGTGTGAACTTACAAATGTGAGTGTGGTTTTCTCTTCATAAATTTTATATCCCAGGGGTCACTTCTATTTGCTTTGGGATCCCCCCTGACATCTTGTATATGATCCCACAGAATCTTAGGTGCCAGAGCCCTGCTCTGGTGAGCCTCTAGGTGAGGTCCAGCTAGCCCAGTAAAGGTGTGAGCACCCCTCCCCCATCCAGCCTGTGCTGTTGACAACCCCTTCCTGTGCTGATTCACCTGAGCTGGCAACACTTTTCACGACGTTGCAACATTGTACCTCTCAGGCTGAGTTGTACAGCTGTTTTTGTTTGCATGCATGTGTAGGGTTTTTAATTAATCTCTGTTAAGTCTTTCTTTGTGTGAGTTAGAACTCCAAACTGTCAAATTGTTTTTGGGTTCTGCTCCAACTATACCGCTAACTTGTCATGCGCATTAGGCTCTAGTCAGCTATACATTCCTCTACCCGCCAATTCCACGCCTCGCCGATCAGCCTCTATTTCATGCATTTCCACAGCTCAGCAAAAGTCGACTCTTCTGTTTCTTCTACTCAGCAGCAAGGGCACTAAAAGCAATGTCCCGCTCACTACTATCTCCTGATGCCCAGCTGTGAAGAGCAGAAGGTATGTGGGGAGTGTGTTTGGGTAAACCAAGGACCACCCAGCCAGTCTTCAGTGGCCCAGTGCCAGCGGCCACATCCGGAGGTTTCCACGTATCACGCACGTATTCTCCCTATGCGCATGTGCTATACCCCGTTATAAAGCCTGTGCCTTCACAGACTGTTATCTTTCTCCTCTATCCTCACTCGGAGGCAACATCTATATTACTCCTCACTCCCATAAATCTCTCGTGTTAGATCTGTTGCATGATATAACTTTGTGGCATTCCTTGGCCCCAACTTGCCAAGGCACTCGTCCACTGGGGAACCCTAACAGTGTGAATTCAGACATGAAGGGATAGTTTTCTCAGAACCCATCACTCCCTGCTGTTTGTCTGGTTTCCAGAGTTCCCAAGGTTCTCCCCATGCAACCAAGGCCAGTAGAAACCTCTCTAAAGTCACTTCCCAGAGGGGTACTATGGACACAGTGTAACTGTGGGATCACAGTCCCTCTGCTCCTAGCCCTGCCCTCAGCTTGGCTGGAAATTTTTCTCATTCTCTTTCTTTGCAAGATGTCCATTTATTTCTCTAACCATTTGCTGTGTGTTATTCTCTCTCTCTCTCTCTCTCTCTCTCTCTCTCTCTCTCTCTCTCTGGCTATCTCTCATGTATGTGTGTTGCACGCGCACCTACCATTTAGACTCAAGGTTATATTATAGGGCTGATGGTGCAAGAAGCAAGGGAGGGAAAGAAGGGAGAAGAAATTTGTGTCATAGGCAAACAGAGGTGGAGGGAATGGGACCCTGGACCCAAGGAAGTATGGAGTCCAGCGGGACAAGCCATGGTTTCCCGTCTGACCTCTTCACTTGGGTGACCTGCTTTTAGCACTCTGGTGGGCCATTTCAGGAACTCCTTGGTGCTTTGCTGTGCAGAACATGCAATTTCTCTGTGTCTTGAAGCCACCTCCACAGTGCTGGAGAGTTCCAACTGCTGCATTACAGCCTTGCCCTGGCCAGGCTAGGTCCTGGCCTCCAGCTTCTCCCAACTCAGCTCCGTGAAGCCTGACTAGCTGGACAATTCTTTGCAGCTTTACTGGACAAAAGGGACCCACAGACTTGGCCTCTCTTGGTCTGTGTCACTGTTCACTACTCTGCTTTGGCTCAGGACTCAGAAATGTCATCTGAACACTCACGCTCCTTTGTCTTCCCTTCCAGATGTTCCTCAGGATCCCAGGGAACCAAACTCTCTGCTGGACCTGGCTGTGAAGGCACCGGCTCTATAAAGGGGCACAGCTCATGCACACAGGGAGAATACGTGATTCGTGGAAATGGCTGGTAATGACGTAGCTGCTGGCACTGGGCTACTGAAGGCCAGTGCACAGCCCTGTCAAATTCTGAGATTTGTATTCACCTCCTATGATTTTTCTTTCTTCTTTCTTTCCTTCCTTCCTTCCTTCCTTCCTTCCTTCCTTCCTTCCTTCCATCCTTCCTTTCTCTTCTCTGAGGAGGGCTGAGAAGATGTAAATTTGACCAAAATATCCATTCACTGGCCTCTGTCATGGGATCTTGCTCCATCCATCATCCCTCAAAGTCACACTCGTGTCCTGGATGTTCACTATTTGCTACCTTTGGTCAGTCGCTTAATGCTTAGGAGATGCCAAAAAGTAAGTTTTAGGTAAGCCTTGGGTATAAAGTGACACTCTGTTTTGAAAAACCAAAACCAAAAGCAAATATAACCAGGCAGCAATGGCCCAGGCCTTTAATCCCAGCACTGGGGAGGCAGAGACAGGAAGATCTCTGTGATTTCAAGGCCAGGGCTACAGAACAAGTTCTGGGAGAGCCACGGTGACAGAAAGACCCTATCTTACTGGGACTGAGAACAGCATAGGATGAGCTATCACAGGGTGAACCATTTCCCAGAGCAGGTTAATCGTAGGGTGCTGGCGATGACACTTAGCTGTTTGCCTGGATTTTATGGGGTCCTTTCTACAATTACAACAGATACTGGCAGCAAAGAGAGGCAGAGAATTTTTCTTTCTTTAGTTCCGGCCCTGTTACTTTCTTTTTCTTTCAGCAATTCTCTTTTTGTTTTGTTTTGTTTGTTTGTTTTTCAAGACAGGGTTTCCCTGTGTAGTCCTGGCTGTCTTGGAACTTGCTCTGTAGACCAGGCTGACCTCGAACTCAGAGCTCTGCCTGCCTCTGCCTCCTGAGTGCTGGGATTAAAGGTGTGTGCCACCATGCCTGGCCCATGATAACATTTTTACTGTTAAAGTTTGTTTTTTACCGTACATGAGAAAAAAAAAAGTTCAGGTTATTGGTCCTTGATTTTTAAGTAATTCCAAGTATGTTTTACATAATCTCTGAATGACAGTTAATTTTAATCAAGTGAGTTGTAGCCAAGTGTTTTCAAAACAGTAACAAAAATTAAAACATTTTATAATGGAAAACTCATGCTGAGGGTCTATATGAATAGGCGTGATGTGATGTGGGAGGAGCCTTAAGATACATCGTGAGTGTGAGACATGACAAAGAACCTTAAGTGGCCTGGTGACAAGCTACCTCCCACCTGTACTGCCTAGCTCTTAGCATAAGGTCAAGACAGAGTCAGCAGGATAGTCATGTGTTAGGAACATGTTCTTGAAAAGCAATCTTGAGTAGTTTGTCACTAAGTGGCCACCGCACAATCTGTTCATATAAACACATATGGTTTATAAACCCTATAACCATATAAACACTGTAAATAGAGATGTCTCCTGGGGTGACCATGAGCAAACAAACACAAGAGCAAGTGGTGCAGGGAGAGACTCAGTAAGCCTGAGATGTACGAGGTTGCTGTCTGTGTCACAGTATGCAGTATATAGCAAAACTTTATTTTAAGACAGTTTCATGTCAAAGTCACCAGGTAGCTGACAATGACTGATCTTGACTTCCTGATCCTTCTGCCTCCCAATAGCTAAGACTGGAGATGTGTGCCACCACACCTGGCTTGCTCACCACACTTTTTAAATGAACACACACTAAACTCACTGAAACACAGTATGATAAGCCGGTAGCTCAGCTGCTTGTTCTCAGTCAAGCTCTGCAATGCCACACAATCGTGTGCACTATACCATTTACATGCCACCACCAGGGCAGTAGCATCATTCACAGTTTCATCACAGGAGACATGCATTGCTTCGCCATTGACATGGATGTGTTATCTCTAGGTGGTAGGAATTTTTCAGTTCCGTAATAATCTTCTGGGACCTTTGTCTTAGTTAGGGTTTTTTTTTCCCCCCCACTGGAACAAAACACCATGATCAAAAAGCAAGTTGGGGAGGAAAGGGTTTAATTTGGCTTACACTTACATATCACTGTTCATCACTGAAGGAAGCAAGGCAGGAACCTGGAGGCAGGAGCTAATGCAGAAGTCAGAGGGTGCTGCTTACTGGCTTGCTCCATATGGCTAGCTCAGACTGCTTGCTTATAGAAACTAGGACCACCAGCCTAGGGATGGCATCATGGCAATGAGCTGGGCCCTCTCCCATTAATCACTAATTGAGAAAAGGCCTTACAGCTGGATCTCATGGAGGCATTTCCTCAACAGAGGCTCCCTTTTCTCTGATGACTCTAACTTGTGTCAAGTTGACACACAAAACCATTCAGTATAACCACCATCGAATATGTGGTCCATGATTGGCTGAAACATTGCTGTGTGGCACATGCTGCTTTTGGACAAAACACAGATTCAGCACAGGGCTGGTGAAGCCCTGGTAAATCAGGGACATACTGGTTGGACAACAGAAGACCAGCATGTTAAGGAACACGATCATGAATACCTTCCTTGTAAAGTCTTGTCCTCAGTAGCATAAAGAATGACAAAGAAAGTTAGATAAACAAAAATCGAGGACACGCCTTATTAGATCACAGAAACTCTTCACTGAGTAAACATACAACTGTGAGATAGCTCAGTGCTCACCAGGCTCAAACCATGTGTGCTTCCAACTGTAAGTGTTCTAATTCTGAAGGGAAAAGCTTGCCCGAGACAGTTCATTACAGTGAGAAGGGACTGTGGGGACTGTCCCACTGTAGCCAGCACTTGTCCGAAACAGTGCAAGGATTCCTTTTCTCCATGCCCTTGCCAACACTCCTTATCTTATCTTTGATGGTTGCCATCCTAATACGGGAGAGGCTTATCTCCCTCTGATTTTCATTTATGTTTCGCTCATGGTTGGTGGTGCTGGCTTCTTGCCCACCATCAGTGGGAATATAAGGTAGCCTAGCCCAGTCATGAAAAACAGGATGGAGGCTAAAAAAAAAAAAAAAAGATTAAAACTACCATATGGCTTAACAATTCACTTTTGGGTATATTTACAAAGGAGATAAAATCAGTATCTTCAGCTTATTGCCAAGATGTGGGTTATACCTCTGTATTTGTAAACATATGAATGGAGAATGAGTGTTGGGGCTGGAGAGATGGCTCAGTGGTTAGGTGCTCTTGCTGCTCTTCCAGAGGATCCAACTTCTGTTCCCAGAGCCCAGGTCAGGCAGCCTGTAAGTCCAACTCCAAGGCTAAAGAAAATTTGAGTTGGTTATGGTAAGACCTACCTGTGATTCTGACCCTTGGGAGGTGAGGGAGGCAGGATCAAGGTGATACTCAGCTATAGAGAAGGTTAGAAGCCTCCTTGTCTTGTCTCAAAAAAACTAAAAAACAAAACCAAAACCAAAACCCAAAAAACCAATAAAACCAAACAGCAACAACAACAACAACAAATCAGGAAAATGTGGCAAATACAACATCACTGTATATTATATTATAGTTGCTTTGCATAGTAACATAGTAACTGTTAAAGTGAAGATCTTGTCTTTGATAGAGAGTTGATTTGTATACAATGTATATAAAGTTAATGAGCCGCACAGGAGAAAGAAGGCCTATCGGCTATGACAACATGGGTAGGCCCCCAGGGGCACTATGCTAAGTGACAGACACATATCACATCATCTTATGTACGTGTGAAATGGGAAAAGTCGTGTTCACAGAACTAATGAGTGGGAGACAGGGCAGGGGCAGTGGGGGAGGGATGTAAGAGGGCAGAGCCTTTACTTTTGAGGGGAACATGCGACCTAAGGAGGAAAGGGAAAGCTGGTTAGCTCTGGCCACAGCTTGGGGCTGGGATCTTCAGTGTAAGGACAGTCTTTTGCCTTGTTTAGAGTGTTGTCTCTGCCCTCCTACAGAGAGGCAGGGTCTCATCACAAAGCCCAGGCTAGCCTGGAACCTGTAATCCTCCTGTGTTGCTCTTTACTTGTGCAAGGGAGCACAAGTAGCCCTCATTCTTTTCAGTAGTTAGGGGATTAAAGCAAAGCACTTTCAAGTCTTTTGCATGGTTTATGTTACATTGCAGCTTATATTTTTATGGTGAAAATGATGATGTTGTAATTCGTTTTAAGAAACTGGATGGAAAACCCAGTGTAGTTGATGGAGGATTGCTTTGTATAGTAACATAGTAACTGTTAAAGTTACTGTGTAAAACTGTGAATATCCTGTGGTTGATGAAGGGTTGTGTATAGCAACATAGTAACTGTTAAAGTTACTGTGTGAAACGGTGCCGATCTTGTGGTTGATGGAGGGTTGCTTTGTATAGCAACATAGTAACTGTTAAAGTGAAGGTCTTGTCTTTAGTCTGGCTCTGTGCTAAGAGCTTCTCAACTCCAACTTTCCCAGTCCCACCAGGTAGGCAGTGCCTGCACTTTACAAAAGAGGAAACTGAAATGTGGAGAGATTGGCGAACTTATAGAGGGCAGATAATTTGTATGAGGTGGAGTCAAGACTCAGATTTCAGCAGCGGAGTTCTAAAATCTTACCCTATGAAGCAGAAAGCATGCTATCTGGTTTTGGAATCAGTCCACCCAGGTGGGATCTGGGGTCGGGGGTTTAAGCTTTCTGGCTGCTTGGTCACTTCTAGCCTCACACCCAAAAGTCATCAGTAAATGTGGCTGCATGGCTTGGGATGTGGCTCAGGTAGTAGCGTACCTTCTTACCATGCCTGGAGTCAGTTCTCTCTAGCACTTCATATACCAGGCATGGTGACGCAAGCCTGCAATCACAGCACTCAGGAAGTGGGGATATCAGAAATTCAAATCGTTCTTAGTTACCCAAGAGTTTGAGGCCAGTGTGGGTTACAAGAAACACTGTCCCCTCCAAAAACTGGGAGCTGTGGAGATAGCTTAGTGGGTAATGCTCGTGCAAGCATGAGGGCCCAAGTTCACATCCTAGCATCCATGTGAAAGGCTGAGTGTGGTGGGGGTGAGTCTTTAGCTCCAGGACTTGGGGAATGGAGATAGATGGATCCCCAGACCATCTGGCTAGACAATCCAGCAGAAGTAGTAAGCTCTAGGTTCATGTGAGACTCTCTCAAAATATACTTGCAGTGTAAAAGCCAAATAAAGGATCATATCGTTTATGACCATTGTTCCAGGAACCTGCTTATTTTTTAAATGAGAGCAAGAAAAATAGTTAATTACTTATGCTTGTATATTGCTATAGTATTTAATGTGGGTAAGGTGACATATGAGTCTGGAATTTACCGAATGTTTTATATACCCCATCGCAGGGATTTGGGGTTCTTGTATCCACTCCATTACCCCTACAACTCTGAGTCTGTCCTGACTCTGCTTAATCTGTACAGAACTGTTGTCTGCCTAACAACCATGACTCATGGCTGGGACTTTAGTGTTTCTTTTGGAATTCAGCTTGGGGCCAACTTGCAACCTTATTTTCCTTTAGGCCCACACATGGCCAGCAGCTCTTTCTGCCTCAGGGACAGGATTCAGTGCCAGCTTCGGTGAAGGGTGTTTAAAAAGTTAGATTTCTAATACGGTGGATGAACGAGCCTTAGTGTGTCGGTAACCACACTGTCTCTGGAACTTCAGACTCTGCTGGGTGGTGCTGAAGTCTCATGGGGTCTTCTAGGGCTAATAGTTCTCCACAGGTTTGACAAGGCAGAAGGACACTGCTTCATCCTTCATTCCCAGTCTGGTCAAAGAGAGTTTTAAAGGTGAGAGCCTGGATGCTTTGGGACCTCAGTTGATGGCCTAACAGCCACTCTTACCCAGAAATCAGGAGAATTCCCTGATGATGTTTCTGTGTGCTAAATACCACCTTCCTCCTGCTGGTCACTGGGCCCTCAGTCTGCCTGTCTCCCAGGCTGAAGGAGCAGAGGCTGCCTGGGATTTCCTCATTAGCCTCTTTTCTTTGGGTTGGGAGGGAGGAGCTGCAACATCAGCTGCTCCACCTATCTTCTCTGTATCAGGGACCATCTCCCTCTCTGTACCACTTTCTCCTGTGAAATGACTGTTGACCCAGTTCTGACACTTAATGGGGACCAGTAGCTACTGCTAGGTGGGAAACCACGGCTGGAGCTTCTGCTCTGTGGAGCAGTTGCTCTCTCTCCATCTATATCACCCCGTGGCTTCTCTTCTGCTGATCACAGTTTGAAAGCTCCGATTTTGAAGCTAGCACAAGCCTCATACCAGTACCATAGCCCAGTGCCTGCAACATAGCCCTGAGCCTGCATCCTAGCCCTGAGCCTGCATCATAGCCCTGAGCCTGCATCATAGCCCTGAGCCTGCATCATAGCCTTGAGCCTGCATTATAGCCTATCACCTGCACCATAGCCCAGCACCTGCACCATAGCTCTGTGCCTGCACCATACCCCAGTGCCTGCATCATAGCCCAGTGCCTGCACCACAGCTCCATGTCTGCACCATAGCCTCTGTGCTTTGCTATCTGAGTGGGAACTGGTTAGTGAGAGTCTTCCTCTGGCCTTTCTCTGCCACGCCCCTGCTGCATCCACTTCCAGCCCCTGGGAGATGCTGGATGAGATAGGGAGCATATCTATAGGGGATGCTCCTCTCAAACCCTCCCTGGAGCTGCTGCTGAGTGATTCTGGTGCTGATAGCTGCTCAGGCCTCACCCTCTTGGCAGCCTTGGGTTTCAGTGTTTGGGAGTCAGATGAGGACAAGACAGTAGTCTTCCTACTTTTAGGGAGAGCACTGCAGGCAGAGAGTGATGGGAAGGGGGAATCAATAGTTAGTAAATAGGATAGGGTGTGGTGAGGTTGCTAAATGTGGGTCCCCTGGGAGCTCCTTATTCTACATGTCAGTCTTTGCTTTCACTAAGAGTGGTGGGGCTCTGTCATTAGCCTCTGCCAGCAAACTCATGGACACATTTTAGGGAGGGGCTCCTGGGCCATGTTTGATCCTAACATTAAGAAACTATTTATTTAGTTGGGCGTGAATATGGGAATGAAGAGAGGTGGGCGTGAGCAAGCAGTACAGACAAGACAGAGGCGAGGGCCTCTCAGGGTTTTCAGCCGTAGGGAAAGCTTCCTGTTAAAGGATGGAGCCCACTCACAGGACCGACTGACAGCTGCTCTTTCTTATTGGAGCACAGCCATGATAGAGTACCCCATGCTGCTTGCTGATGATACTTTGTTTCAGGGGCCTGAAACTTGACTTGAGGCAGTGTCCAAACCAAGGGGTAGTGAAGGGGATGAACCATGCTTGTAAGTCAAGTTTACAGATGCTCCATGCAAGGATCCCTTCACCATCCACTGCTGCCTTGCGTGTGGTTCTGCCCTAACACCCCCAACTTCTCTGCTGACCTCTTCCTTTCTTTGCTGTGTCTGTCTCTGCTTGACTCGGAATCCTGGCCTTTGGGCAACTTTCTCCTGCAGACAAGGTTCCAGAATTCCATTCTCAACTCTTTCTGTCTGTACTGCATTCTTCTTATCTTTGAGCGAGGAGTTGGGAGACCTGGCTTCACTGTCCTATCTAAAGTCCCTAGAGGTGTTAGGGTTGGGAATAGATTAAAAAGAACTAGAGTGGCCGCATGTTTTGTACAGGACCGTCTCAGCTTAGTCGGAAACCACGGATAATGTTGCTGCTCACCAGGATGGGACAGGAAGGAGGGAGAGAGGAGCTATGCACTGCTGAAGGCATTGCAGGGTACAGTGCTATGTTTCAATTCATGGAGTCTGGAGAGACTGTAGCATCCAAGGTTCTGGAGCACGCGGGCTGTCTGAGATGACAACAGCCAGGTGGGAGCAGGGCCTGGAGGTGAGATCTGAGCTTTTGCTCCCGCCTCTCAGGCTCACTCGCTTTCCAGTCCACACGGGTTCCTGAGATGACCCATTAAAGGGTTCCCACGCTCAGAGCGCTGTGGAAAGTGATAAGGTCTGTAGCCTGGCAGCAGCTCCCTGGACACTCCCCGCGACAGGATTGTTTCTCTCCAAAGCTGTCCCTAGCCATCTCTTGATTTTTCAGGCCACCGATCTTTCTCACTTTGTTTGGGATTTCTGCCCCAAATTTGGGGCACTTGGGAGTCAGTCCCAACGATTGAAAAAAGATTTATTGCATGAACACATAGAAAAAGAACATTTAAAAATCTTAGAAGAAAACATTCCACAATCTGCAAGAGAGCGATTTACATTCCTCCATGCTGAGCTGAGCGCAGGTCCTCTGCAACATTGTATAAAGACTTTTTCTGGCCCTATTCTGCTTCCTTCTGGTTTTAAACAATTGTGTCTATGTGGGAAGATCATTAACTATTTTTTTCTTTTCCCTGAAGCTGGGCATTTATTCTTTATCTTCATGTTCACAATATTTATTAGTGCATTTTGGATGAAGCCCACCAGTTATTTGTGTCCAGATGCAAACACACACTTCTGTTGGGCAACATACATAGACTCTCATGAACTTCACGTTAGGTCTCCTGCTGGGGACAGCCCCTCCTTCTCAGAGAACACACATGAGCCAAAGTTCCTTTCCTACAACTCCTTGATAAGTTCAGAATCTGAGAGTAATCCTTTAAGAACTCACTATTATTGCCACTGTTTCTGCCAGGAGAACAATTTTATGCTGACCAATAAAAATAATAATACTAAATCCAAATTAAGGCTTGCTTTTCACTTACCTGTAGTCTTTACATATCCCTTAAAAGACTACTCTTTTGCTTTTTACAAAAATATTGTTGGTGTCAGTTTAGAAATATTAGGATAGAAGAAGATATATTGGGGTAGTTTTCCTCTGAGTCTAGGAGATATTCATACAGGGAGATGCTCATAAAATATTTTCTACACACACACACACACACACACACACACACACACACACACCAAACAAACAAACAAACAAACAAATAAACAAGAAATGCAAAACAAAAAAGCTTTTTCGTACAAGGAGAGCCCTGTTACAGCAAGTGTCCCCATTCTCATCCTAGCTGTGGTCCCAAAGTCAATAGACACTTCATAGTTTTATCCTAGATCTCTCCGGCACACCCCAAAACAAACACCCCAATGCAACTTCTTAGGAATAGATCAATTTGAGATTTAAGGAGAAACGCTACAGGAGTTTTCAACACTGAGATCCTGAGAGATTGCTACCCTTTGGTCTTTCCGTAGTAAGAGATGAATGATAAATGATCAAGTTGGGGGAGTTTGTCTGCAATGCCATTTCAGCAACACATAGGTATGAGGTTTGTAAGCAGACGCTACTGGCAGGCAAATACTCCCCTCCCTGGGTTCGGAAAATACCCAGCCCAGCAGTTGTGTATATATAGGGACCAAGCCAGATCCTTTCCAAGAGAGTCACAGCTCCTGCGGTCCCTGCTCTCTGCCTCCTTTCGCTGGGCCTTTGCTACCTGTGCCTCTGGTTGCCCTAGCAACCATGAGCCGCCAGTTCAGTTCTCAGTCTGCATTTAGCTCTAGGAGCAGGAGGGTCTATAGCACCAGGTCCTCATCAGGCTTTGGAGGTGGGAGACAGATTCTGGTGTCTGTGGGTCAGTCGAGGAGGTGTGGAGGTGATTATGGTGGTGGGTTCAGTTCCAGGAGTCTCTACAGTCTGGGTGGTAGTAAAAGCATCTTTGGGGGCCTAGTGGGGCGAAGTGCCAGTGGTTTCTGCCAGAGTAGAGGGGCAGGAGGAGGATTTGGAGGAGGATTTGGGGGGGGGAAGAAGCTTCGGTGGAGGTGGCTTTGGGGTGGCTATGGTGGAGGTGGCAGATTTGGAGGTGGTTTTGGGGGCGGATTTGGCACTAGCAATTTTGGGCTTGGTGGCTTTGGTCCTTCTTATCCTCCTGGGGGCATCCATGAGGTGACTGTTAACCAGAGTCTCCTGGAGCCCCTTCACCTAGAAGTGGATCCTGAAATTCAGAAGATCAAGACCCAGGAGAGGGAGCAGATCAAGACTCTCAACAACAAGTTTGCCTCCTTCATCGACAAGGTGAGTACCTTACGGGCTGGGAGAGTCCCTGGTGGCCATCACATGGCCAAGAGGGTCTCACCCTCTGCCAGAATGCAGCTACCACTGTACTGTTTAAGTTGATGGCAGTCACTTCTGCTGGTGTGTATGCTGGGAACTGAAGAAAGTGGTTAACCTAGGCTTTTAACCTATGCTTTCACCTGAGCATTAACATAAGCATTAACACAGGCTTCTGGGGCAGGGAGATGTGCTGTTAGTAGGAAAGTCAATAAGGGGCGTGGCAATCCGCCACAGATGCACACGGCACTCCTCTCACATTGTTACCTTTGTTCTACTCAGTTTTGTATACCTCGGCACCCACTCTATCAACTGTGCTTCCCACATCTGTCCTTTTACCCACCATCTATACACACCTATGTATTCTATACATTCACCCACCCACCTACTCAAACAACCATCCACCATCCACCCATCTGTCTGTCCATCTGTCCATCCATCCACCTGTCCATTTGTCCATCCATCCATCTGTCCATCTGTCCATTGTCCACCTGTCATTCATCCATCATTCATCATCCATCCATCCATCCATCCATCCATCCATCCATCCGTTCATCTGTCCATCCATCCATCTGCCTGTCCATTTGTCCACCCATCCTTCCATCTATCCATCGTCCACCCATCATTCACCCATCATTCACCATCCATCCATCCATCCATCCATCATCCATCCACTTACGCACACATCATTCATCTACCTCTCACTCACATCTAACTGTCCACTTATCTTCTCAGGTGCACACATCCATTCATTTGTTCACATTCATCCACCTGTCTCCATTCACCCATGCAATTCATCTACCTACCCACCCCCCCACCCACCCACCCATCATCTGCATCCATCCATCTCTATTTCCATCCACCCACTCATCCACCATCCAGATAACCATTATCTGCCCCTCCTGCCCACACCCATACACATAACCAACATGAATGCCTGCACCCATTCCCTGCTGTGCGCTTATCTGTGTGTTAACCCACCCATTCACCTATCTATCGATCTACCTGCCTAACTGCCCTGCTCACATTCAATCCACAAATATTTTATTAGGTCTCCTGTATGCCACTGTACCCAAAAGCTATTAGGGCTACTGGGACACAAGCTAGGCTCTCAGGCAACTCCAAAATGGAATGTTGGGGAATTGTGACAGTTTATGGGAGATGTAGTAGTATGTGATACTCTTTGGGTCATTGGTAGCCCAAAGGCGCCTGAGCTGTGCCTGCTGGATACTAGGAGTGCTTTGCTGGGACACCCCAGGTTTACCTGGGTCTCGAAGACAGAAGAAGAACCAAACAGCTGTCAGACAGAGGATGTCCATGAAGCGAGGAGGAGTGAAATGTGTGACCCCCTTCAGAGAATTTCAAATGTCAACATTTCTTGGAAAGTGACAGAAAGAAGGGATGTGGTGGTCCAGCCAGAGAGAGAGAGAGGCAGTGACGACAGCTAGGACGATGTTGGTGGGCATCAGCTGAGTTTCTGGATAGCAGGTCTTTTTGGGAACTAAGGTCAGTAACGTATAATGAGGCGTTATTTAAGTTGGTCTTTTTACTCCTTTTCCCCCAGGGCCAACAAAGGGCCACCTTGAAGCCCTTTTCCCTAATTCACACGAGGTTTTCCTCATGGTCTCTGAGAAGAGGTTGACAGACAGCTATGGTAAAAACCTTCCCTCTGTTACTTGCAGAGGAAGGCACAATGGCCATTGCCTGACATCAGGGCAAGTGTTGGAGATGGAGCAGTGTGTGAGCAGGAGGAGGAGGGAGGGAGGGAGAGAGGGAGGGCCATGGACAACTCCAGGGTAGTTCAACAGGACCATGCACTTGTGTCTACTTCTGATCACTCAGGATGAGAAGCATGCTTAGTTACCATGGTGCCTGAGTGCAGGCAGGGGCCGGAAGGTTTGCCTGGAGCAAGGGCTTATCAGTGAGGGAGATGCTGCCAGGAGGCCAAGGTTGGCCAAGGGAGGAGCAGGGAAAACTGGCAAGAAAAGTCCCACAGACTTCTGGAAATTAATCTGGGAATTTTCACTTGACCAAGGCTCCTGACAAGGACAGAAGCCTATTACATTTTGCAGCAGGGGACAGGAATTAGTGGCTTCATATTCTCCCTTTGGAGCAGGCCCTGTGAGGACAATAAGCCTTCAGGCCTCCGGTGTGGAAGAAAGCAAAGTTTTGTAACTGTAATTTCTCATCCTGGTTTCTGCTTCCCCTTTGGCAGAAACCTGGGCTCTTCTTTTATAGTTTTGGTTGTGAGCCTATCCTTTAATGGCTAAGCCATCTCTCCAGCTCCTGTGCTATTCTCAATAGTACTGCGGAGGCATCCTTTCAAAGGTCAGCATCCTCACCTTTATAAATCCTCCGTGGAGTCTTGTGTCTCATTTAGAGTAAAAGCCACAATCCGAGAAGACGTTGAAGCCACCACTGTCACCAAACATACTGCTGTAATGGAGTGCAGAAGTGACTTTCCCACTCCCTGGGAGTGACACCACAGAAGGAAGATAGTGGCAGGAATTTTTTGTGGGGGCGTCCCAAGCTGTGCTGACAAGTCTACCGTGAGGGCTGGTTGCCCAAGCCCTTGCTGTGATAAAGCCAACCAAGAGAGGCCTGAGAATGATGCTCCCGGGTCACATTCTTATCCACAGGGACTTGGCAGGGCTGGCTCCCTAGACAGGTGGAGTCTCAGGGGCCTGGGAATTCTGGGTGCTGTATAGTGAGTGAGCGCTTCATCACAGGAGTGTACGCAAAGTGCTGTTCTGACCCCACAAAGCAGGCATTTCCCATCCCTTTTCATGGCTCCCCGAGCTATCTCTCTCTCTGTTTCTCTGTTGATGTGCATATACGAATGGATGTATATAAATATATTTATGTAAAGTTGAGTGTGTACACATGCATTTGTGTACAGGTGAGTGTGTGAATATGGCTGTTTGTGTGGATGTGAATATTTGTGCCTGTAAATATGCCTATAGAGGTATATGTGCTAGACATGTATGTATATGTACATGTACATGTATATGATGTGTATGTATATGTGTATGTATATGATGTATGTGTATATTATATATATGTATATGATGCATATGTATATCATGTACATGTATGTGTTATATATGTATAACGATATATATGATGTATATGTATATGTAGTATATGTATATATTATACATGTATATGTGTATATATGTATATGAATGTGAGACTGTGCACGTATGTGTGCACACACTTGCATGCACCTGAGGGAAGCATACTACAGCGCAGCCCTCTCTATCGCTGCATGGGAGAGGAAGATCCATCTGTGGGAAACTGGTCTAGGAAAGTGAAAGCTGGGTTTGGTGACATGGAGCAAACGCCATGCATGCATTCGATCCACGCCGCCAGACCTCTCCCTCTCTGTGTCCAGTCTTTGTTCCCACAGTTAGAGAAGGAAGAAGTGGTGAAAACACAGAGCCATTTCTGTGCTTTCTTTCCTAGGCAGCGAAGGAAATAGCAAATTTGGGGCGTATTTTCAAGTATCTGTCAGCCCAAAGCTCTTACCTGGGGCATCTAAACGCAGTGCAGGATTTCAAAGAGCAAAAGCACGTGTTTAAAATTCTCTGGCGGGGCTATAATAGCATTTAAACAAGGTTGCTGTCTCAGAAACCACAGTGGTAGGCAGCAAACACAGTAGTGGATGGAGGGGCACCCACCTAAGAGTATTCCGAGATCCGCTGTTTCTTCTGCATCTTGCCTCAGGCGTTGTCGCAGTAATAAAGACGAAGGAAGTGGTGTTTGCTCATGTTGGCATGGATAAATTAAGTGTGTGAGAGGTCTGTTATATAAAGGGGTATAGCTGGATGAAACTGGCTGAAGGTGACCTAAGGAACCACATTGCCTCCCTCGCGGGCCAGAAGGCCCATCTCGAATTTCTGAGGTTTGAGTGTGGTGTAAAGTCACTGGTCTCTCTTCACATGGAGAAAACTGTTCTGGGCTCCGGGGTGTTCTTCAGGTGCGCTTCCTGGAGCAGCAGAACCAGGTGCTGCAGACCAAATGGGAGCTGCTGCAGCAGGTGAACACGTCGACTCGGACCAGTAGCCTGGAGCCCATCTTTGAGGAGTTCATCAATCAGCTGCAGAGGCAGGTGGATGTTCTGGCCAGTGAGCAGATGCGCCAGAACTCAGAGATCAGGAGCATGCAGGATATCGTGGAGGACTACAAGAACAAGTAAGGATCCGGGACGGGGCAAAGGGGTCAAGGAGAAGACTGTCAGGGTAATTCTGCAGCGGGTGGGCCTGGGAGCAGGTGGGCTCTGAATTGTGTAACCGCAAGGGGCACCGTTTTACATATGACACTCCTGTGTAGGACAGCAGTGAAACCAGGTGTCGTATAGAGCAGGGAAGGGTAGAAGATGAGTGAACCCTACAATGAGTTCACCTCTCTGCCCGGAGTCTGCCCTCCTTGCTGAGTGCTCTGAGGAGTAGATCTGTGGTTCTTAAATTTTAGATGCATCCTGTTGCATTGGACTCTGCGTCCCGGGCCAGTGGTTCTGATCTAGAGGGTCTGGGATGCGTCCAGTACATATGTATGCACTGGGGACCACACTCTGAGAAACACTGGTTGTGAAGAAATGATACTTAAGAGTTTTTAGCATTGGCGCTTACTAAGCACAAGCAATCACGGGCAGTCATGGTAGGGATGATGGTTGAGTTTCGACCAGTTGTCCACGAGCGACTGTCGGTGCCTGAGTGTCCTCTTCTATAGTATCCCACCTCAAGGGTGCTTCTTGTGACATCACCTGGATAGGCTTACTGTGTTGGGCCACTGGAGGGTCACCTGTGTGAGTCTACAAGGGAAAAATAAAACATTGGAGGTGAAGACAAAACTGTAGATGAAGTATTTTTCTCTTAAGAGATTTAGTTAAGGGGGTTGTTACTTTATGGTCGTGATGGAAAAAGCTCGAGGGAACATCAGAGTAAATGCTAACATTTGGGGGGCATTCTGTGTGCACGTCTCTCAGGTTTCCTGTCTGGTCCTCAGCCTGTTGGTTAGGAGTTTTGGGAGCTACTTCTAGGCATTCATCTGCCCGAGCACCAGGCCCTGGCAGCGGGCAGCAGTGCTGGGTAGGGGGGGTTGGGTTCAGGACAGCGGAGGCTTGGGAGAGTAGTCTGGGTTTTCTGCTGGGAGGCTGAATCTCAAGGAGCCAGGTCAGCCTTTACAGCCTTCTTCTCATCTTTTTTCACAGGTATGAGGATGAGATCAACAAACGGACCAATTCAGAGAATGACTTTGTTGTTTTGAAAAAGGTAAGGGGAGAGGGGGGTCCTCGGGGAGCTCAGGATTGGGTAGGAGAAAATCCCTGGTGGTGCTCTGTGCTAGGGACAGGGTGACCTCTTGACTAATGTGGAGTGTGCTCTGTCCAGTTGCAGGGCCCTGACACACGAGAAAGTCAGGCCCATACTACTGTGGCTCCGGGAGTCCTCTAGGCTTTGGAAATAGAAGTTAAGCTAACTGGCAGCTTTTAAATGTCAGTTGCATATAGCCTTGGGGACTTGGGAGGGGCCTAGGGAGTTGGTGTGGCTGACCTAGCTGTGGAGGTGGTGGTGTGCCTCTTTCTGGCTAGGAAACTCAGTTTCTAGCTCTGACTTGAGTGAAGTGACGACATTTTTAGCCAGGAAGTAAATCAGAAGACTTTTGCCACTGGCCAGGGGGCAGCCAGAAAGCTGATGGCCAGCAATGCCTGGGTGACAAATGGAACACCTTTGTTACACAGGATGTGGATGCTGCTTTCATGGCCAAATCAGACTTGCAGTCCAGAGTGGACACGCTGTATGGGGAGATCAACTTCCTGAAATACCTATTTGATACGGTGAGTGCAGTCCTGAGGAGAAGCCCCTCTTCTTTTCCCACATCCCGTAAGAGTGAGAACTGGAGAAGGCTCATCTTACCAGCCCCCTCTTCCAGCTGGGGCATTCCCTCAACTTCAGTGGTTCTGGTGGCACTCATGGAGATGTGGGTGGGGACAGTGAGCATCTTGAGATCAGTGAGGGTAAAGCAGTTTCCTGTGCTCAGGCCACCTGGGGGATGAGGAGGACAACCAGGTTTCACACACTGTGGGAAATCCACAGGACTCTGGGAGAACCCCGTAGAGGACAATGGAAGGGATTCTGTGGTAAGGGCAAACTGAAGGACAGAGAGCAGGACAGTGAGCTCCCCACCCCCACCTGTCATCTGTGTCTAACATGGGGCTTCATGCTCTGACCTGACTATTGTGTCAGAAGCTCCACTTACCTTATGGAGCGGTCCATCCAACAGAAGAATGCATGAATTAACTTTGTAGCCAAATGGCTCCAAACTGGATTCCTTTCCACTGATTCTGAGAACTCTTATGGCAACAAGGAACAACTGTGTCTGTCCAGGGCCTGGATCAAAGTCAGTGAAGCCCTGGCAAGGCTGGGCAGTTAGTACAAGAGAAGCTTGGTGGGGTCACGGGTTCCTTCCTCCTGCCAGATGCCTTGGCCCCATTACCTTTAGTCAAAATACTTAAGACCCACCCTTTATGTTTCATAGCACAGAACAATTAAGAGAATGTTCTATCAAAAGGTCTTCCTAGCCTAGGTTTCTGGCTTCCCTAGACATCCTTGGGGAGAAGGGCAGAAGGAGTGAACTGTGTTCCATGTTTCGCAGGAGCTGTCCCAGATACAAACCCATGTCAGTGATACCAATGTCATCTTGTCAATGGATAATAACCGCTCTTTGGACTTGGACAGCATCATCGATGCAGTGCGCACCCAATATGAATTAATTGCACAGAAGAGCAAAGACGAGGCTGAGGCACTGTACCAAACCAAGGTGAGCTTGGGTTTCAAGTTTGCATCCCCCTAAAATAACAGACAGTCCTCAAACTGCTATTGCCTCCTGACTTTAAAGTCTAACATGTCTATGATAAAAGACTTCAGAAATTATCTTTCTCTCCTCAACACTGAATATGACAGGATAGTTCCTGCCTGTATCGTTTACTTGTTTTTAGTTAATCCTTTTGGAGAACTCATTTTCCTAAACCTTGTAAAAAGCAACAAAGTAACTAACTAAACCCAGGTGTGCACTTTACAAACAGGTTCTTAACCCCTACAACCTTTGTTACTTTGTTACTCTTACTTTTTAAAATTATAGCACATTTTTTAGTTTTCTACTTTTTTATGTGTCACTTAGAAACTTTAGAGTCACTTTGTGGGACTCCAAATATTTTACAACATTCCTAGCAATATGGGAACTTAACAGGGTAAATATACTTGTCACTGTGCCACTGGGCAGTTTCGACAACCTCTTGAGTATGAATTGATATGTTTGAATGGTTAAGACTCTAGTCGAAGGAACAAAGGTTGAAGCCCAGTCATTGAGTTCTGAGTAACTAGGATGTGGTGACCTGCTTTGTGTATTTTAAAGCCAATTCCAGTGTCACTGACCTCTGTCCCACAGTCTGAAAACACGTTCTGGGCTGCAGTGGATGTTGTCAGGAGACCGGGGAAGGAGAGCTTTGTCAGAATGCACATTTTCTTGTCAACTCTTCCTGAGGATGCCCTGGGTGTAGTCTGGTTGATAAGGCATAGGAGAGAAAGAAATGAGTATGGGTGCCTCTGAGGGCTTCTGAAACCAGCAGATTCTGCTAAGAGAATCTTTCTGGAAAAGGGACAAGGACTATGGTGGGCGGGAAAGAGAGAGGGAGTCCTGTGTGGGTATGGGCTGTGTGAAGGTAGGTGCCTGAAAATGCTGGTAAAGATTGAGAAACAGGTTTGTCTGGGTGGGTTATGAGCCTGCCCAGACTGGTGGGAATGAGAGAGGAGGGAGACCTACTATAGAGGGGTGTGTGTGTGTGTGTGTGTGTGTGTGTGTGTGTGTGTGTGTGTGTACTGTCTCTTTTTGCTGCTCAGCTGAGGGAGTTTTGGGGTCAGTGTGAGTATGTGTGATCACAACTCTAGGTGGACTCACTCCAAGAGAGAGCAGCACAGATATTTCTCTGGGAGAGCGTAGTGAACTGACCATGATGGTACCTCTGGCCCACAGTACCAAGAGCTGCAGATCACAGCTGGCAAACATGGAGATGACCTGAAGAATAGCAAGATGGAGATCTCAGAGCTTAACCGCAACGCTCAGAGGCTGCAGGCAGAGATCGCCAACATCAAGAAGCAGGTGGGACAGGACTCAGGGTGGGCTTACCAGACATGCCACCTCCCATGAGACCCAGGTCAGATTCCAGGAGCTCAACACCTCTGTGCTCCCCCACCCGTCTTGGATTTAGATCGAACAGATGCATGGATCCATTTCGGATGCAGAGGAGAGGGGAGAAAGGGCTCTCCAGGACGCCAAGCAGAAGCTGCAAGAAACGGAAGAGGCCTTGCAGCAGATGAAAGAGGACCTGGCCAGGCTGCTGAGAGATTACCAGGCCCTGCTGGGTGCCAAGCTGTCCTTGGATGTGGAGATCGCCACCTACCGCGAGCTTTTGGAGGGCGAGGAGAGCAGGTGGGTGTATAGCAGCCATGTTTCATGGGTCAAAGATGAGGATGAGTCCATGGAGTAATGAGACTGGAGAGGCCTTGCCAGGTGTTCCCTGGGAAGGTTGTTCAGGGCGAGTGGGAACGTTCAAGTTAGGATGTATAGGTTATGAGGGTAGGGAAGAAGCCATGGCTATCAGCCCCCTTCTCCCAAGCATCGTGCTTCTACCCTAGTCAAAGCTGGGTGCAGCCGTGTGACCCACAGATGCTACAAGGCTGCATGTCAGTGCTGGGGGACACCTCTGCTCTACCCTTCCACCAGCCTCTCCGCTCCTAGGATTGACGCGTATGCTTTGATTTCACAGGATGTCGGGAGCTCTGCAGAGTCAAGTGAGCATCTGTAAGTAGCAGAGAGTCCAGGGACAGGAGGTTGGTTGGTGCTGGGCAGAGAAGGGTGGGCTGGGCCCGGTTGCTTTTTGTTTTCTAGTCTCATACAAAAATCAAAATACAACACAACACAACACAAAACAAAACAAAAAAACACACCAAAGTGAGCAAGGCCTACTTTCCTTGCTTGAGATACTTGACAACACCGCGTAGAGATCTTTAGGATCTGTACTCAATAAGAACTGAGCACAGAGGGCCCGTCTCGCTAAACAGGGGCGGCACGCTTTACTTAAACGGATGTCTACACCCTTCTGAAGTGTGTCGTTGACTTCCAATGCCTGTTTTCAAAGGGGGAGGGCACCATTGATCTCCGACGGCAGGTGCTCAGGGCTGGTGCTGCTGGGTCCCCTAGTTGAGTTCTCCTGGCCGTTTTGTGTCTGCCCTTTCCTGGTCCAGCGGTGCAGAGTAGCCAGGTGACCATTGGCGGCGGCGGCGGCTCAGGAGGTTATGGCGGCGGCAGTTCGCGAGGAGGCGGTGGTGGCGGCAGCTCCCGCGGAGGTGGAGGAGGAACAGGCTCCCGCGGGGGCGGCGGCAGCGGAGGAGGCGGGAGCTATGGCTCCAGCAGCAGAAGCAGCAGCAAATACAGCGGCGGTGGCAGCTCCTCCCGCACGCAGATACTGCAGACCTCCACCCACACCTCGCGCAGGCACGTGGTGGAGTAGCAGCCGGGCCCCTGCACTTCTAGGGTCTTCTCCCCCAATCCCTCCCGGACTCCCTCGCCTATCTTTTCCCAATGGGTCCCAGCAAGTTTCTAGGTGACTCAGACTCTAGGAAGAGACAGACACATGCTCACTCAGTCATCCCTCCGCTGGTCTTGCTACTGTCCTGATCCTCAGGGGCTTTGTCCAGCAACGAAGGAAATGATCTTGGTGAACGACTTCACTGAGATCCTCAGTCCCAGGTCCCCGTTCCTAAACTGGGCTGCTAGTAAATAATAACCCACCCCGCGGCGGCCTACTGCAATCACTATTCCAAGGCAAGTTTACTTAGTGAGGGGGATGTCTGAGCCAAGAGCCTTCGGGGCCACTCATGCTCTTTCACCATGACAGCATGGGTAGGCTTGTTGTTCTGATTCGGTACCTGTAGGCCATGCCTGTGCTGAACTGTGTTATCCCCTGGTTAACAGTCCCACCGGGATATTTCAGTTGGTATGGGGACTTAAGTCCTTGTCAGAGGAAGACTGTCCTTAGCAGTGGGTGGGGATAGGATAGGGTAGTCAATCAAGTTCTGTTCCTGTCCTCTCCCTTTCCAGCAGCCCCTTGCATTTAGAGCCATCCCCTTCCTGAATCCCACTCCAAAAGGCTCTGCTGAGAACATGGGCACCTGCAGGGCAGCCCCGCTCCATGCAAGTGTCTGGGCCTGGGGAATGAGAGTTGCAGCCTTACGCCAATCTGGAAATGGCCTGGGTATTTGCAAACAAGCCAAGACTCGTTTTCAGACCTCCTTTGTCCCTTGTGTTCTGATTCTGAGCACCTTGTCAGACTTTGTCTCCTAATTTAAAATTTAATTTACAGTTCTATGAAAAATACTTGAGCTGTGCTGAGGGGGCAGGAAGAGGAAAGTGCCAGCCAATGAACAGTCACGAGAGAGGGAATGCTCCTTTGCTTCCTGTTCTGAGGACCCTTTCACTTGCTTGCCTAGTCCCTACAACCGCTGAGTCTATAATTCTGTCCGGGAGAGCTTCTCCGCAGGTGCTGCTGGGTAATGCTTGTGACCTCATTTCCTGGTTGGAAGCTTAACTCTGAAGGGCTTGGCAGTTCTGTTTTTTTTTTCTACAATAAATTTCTCTTGTGATCTCCGTATATTGTGTGGCCAGAAGATGAGTTATTATTTTTGTCAGTTCTTTGAAATTAATCCTAATTTGAACAGTTAAGGCTTATTTTTCTTCTCATGTGAGTATGGGCACATGTATGTGCAGGAACACATGTATAGGGGTGTGTGTGCAGTTGTGTGCACATGCCCACATGCCTATGGAGACAGAGGACATTGGCTGTCAGTTTTGGGTGTCATTTTTCTTTTTCTTTTTCTTTTCTTTTCTTTTTTTGGTATGTGTATGTGGGACGACAGGTTCTCTTACTGGCTTGTAACTCACCAATTAGGCTAATTGATTGGTTGGCCAGTGAGCTCCGTGTTCCCACCCTTCTTTGCCCATCCTGATGCTAAGATTACAAGTGTGTGTCACTATGTCAGGCTTTTACATTCTGGGAGAACACTCAGGTTCTCATGCTTGGAAGCACATCCCCGCGGTGGTACCATTGGCACCCAAGGGTTATTGCCTTTATTATTTTTTATTGCCAAGTGCCATCTTGGAATGGCCCGCAAACTCTCACCCTTACTAGTCTGTAAAGTTGCTCATCCTTCAAAAGCCAGCTGCACAGTTGTTCAACAGGATCATTTGTGTAGCTCCTACAGTGGTTTATCATGGGATGCGATCAAACTGGAGAGAATCATTGTGCAGACGGCAGTGGCAGCGGCACTGAGATGCCATGGAGAATGGATAGACTTCTGAATCTTGAGGTGCTGAAACACAAATGACATACTATGAGTAGGGAAAGAAGGTTCAGAGGGGAGAGAAAACCGAGTGTGTGTCTCTTTGGGTTTTCCAGCTTGATGGCATAAACAAGACCCCTGAGGACCCAAGCAGACTGGAATGGTGGAACTACACCGGGGGTCATCAGAGGGTAGAGATGGCTTCTGGAGGTTGGAAAGTGGTCGGGGGCGTGGAGTTAAAGCAGGGGCAGATGTGGGCAGGGAGCCAGGTAGGGCTGTCTGGACAGGAGACTAAAAGACAAGAGGACAGACTAAACTAGGAGGCAAGGGAACTGAGGCACATTCAAAGGCCAGAGTGGCTTTTTTTTTTTTTTTTTTCTTTTTTCAGAGCTGGGACCAAAACTCCAGGGCCTTGGCCCCTTCCTAGGCAAGCGCTACCCACTGAGCTAAATCCCCCAACCCCCCAGAGTGGCTTTATTTGCTTTATGACCAACACACGTAGAAATGTGAAGGAGAAAACCACTCCATAACTGTATCCTATGTGGAATTTCAGAGTCTGTCTGCAGGTACATCATAAGATTTTCATCCCATGAAGGAATATAGACAGAATTTAGGTATGAGATGCATTCAGTTCAGACTACAACCTATATTGGTTAAAGAGTATTTGGTGGCACACCTGACTTCTGTCTTGGCCTGTGGGAAGCAGGCTAAGAAGGGAGATGTGAGCAGAGGGATTGTCCCAATGGAAAATGAGGAAGAGGATATGGGAACAGGGCTCTGTATTTGAAATAAAAAGCCAAGAGCCCAAGGAGAAGAGGGTAGACAGCAAGGAACATAAAAATGATTGACAGCGTTTAGCTGTTGGTGAGAACACATTAGTCAACAGGGCGTGGTGGTGACTGTGGGAACCAGGAAGAGAAGCGTCAGGAAGAGGAGTTGTTCAGGCCCTTCTGTTGCGAGACAGAGAGGAGCCCCTTCAGTGAGCAGTGAGCAGGACAGTAGTGGTGGGCATCAGAAGCCTGGCCATGAAAGGCTGGAGAATCTGAAGAGAAGCCCAGGGAGGAGGGAGTTGGGTTTGTTATCTGTGGATATTTGAAGAGCCTGCCTAGGCAAGAAGCCTTGGCCCCAGCTGATGACCCAGTTGGACAGGTGGAAACTACAGTAGTTTTGGTTCCAGTGAGAGACACCATCTCTTGACTATGATGAGAGAGGCCCCCTGGGGGAGTTTTCAGGCTGCAAGCAATGTTGACTGACTGCTTGGCACCAGGTTGAGGGAAGTCACAGGGGTGGTGGGGATGTGTTCATGGGAGCATTCCACATCTCTGCTGCCTGAAGTGTGCATGAGGGAGAGCCAGAGTAGATTTGTATGTTTAATGGGAAGAATAAGGTCAGACCCCAGCGAAGGCTAAATCAAGTAGAGGACAATCACGAAGTCAAGATTGTCAAATAAACCTGAGGGTTTTTTTTTTTGTTTGTTTGTCTGTTTTTTGTTTTTTGTCAGCGGTAGACCCATTAGAGGGTGTGGTCTGGGATCACTCATGTGTACAATGCTCAAAGGGAATCCAGGGTGACTTTGGGAAAAAGCATCAGGACAGGGTCAATCATAGAACATCTTTCCCATCCTTCTGGGCAGGATTGCCCCAGAAAACACGGCCCTGCCTTTTCTAACCTCAAAAGACTCGACTATCTTAGTCAGAGGGGAGTGGAAGCCTTGAACTAGAAGGAGGGAACCAAACACCCCAGTTCTAAGGTTGTGAGCAAAGAGATACCTCAAGCCAGGGCCACAGGAAATACAGGGAGAAGAGGCAAGGAAGGACTCTTAGAGTCTAGATGTTTATGTTCGGGGCTATAGGAAGCTCTGTAGAATTTGAACAATAGATACCAGCACTGGGGTGCATCAGAAGATTAGAAAGGGTTTCCTGGTGTGGTCAATGAAGAGTCTCATCAGGGCCAAACTCCATCACATCCAGGTCATCCCAGTGAAAAGAATGAGCAGTTCTATGAATTCTATAAAATGCCTAGCTTGCATTATCTTATTTGGTTCCCACTGTCCCTTGAGAGGACCTGGAAGATCCAAGTGCGGGCTTGATGGGATATTCCACAGTGCTGAGTGAATTATTGGTTTCCCATAAGGCAGGTTGTCAGAAGCAAAGCCAGCCCATCATCTATCACCCATCAGATACAGGCTGGCAAGAACTAGTGTGGATCCCAGGGGAGCATTGCCAGCTGCTCCTCCCCTCTGGGAGGCTGTGGCAGGGCGGGCCACAATAGAAATCTAAATTTAATTCCACCTGCTTCTCAGCTGCAGAGATTTTTATCTAGGACATGGTGAACAGGAGAAACAGCCATTGGCTCACTGACGTTCTAACTCCATCTGACCTTGGGTGAGATGTGCGTGTCTAGGCTGGGAAAGTTCTTGGTCTAAGGCGGAGTCATATGCCTAGCCCTTTGGCCCAGGATGTATCTTCGAATTAAAGAGCCAGGTGCTCCGACGGTCCCTCCTTCAAGCTGTCTGTTACAGTTCCCATGGCTTTGCTGGACTCACTGCCCTGGTTTTATCAGCTTTCCGATCAGTCCAGGAAACTGGATGTCTTCAAGTTGATCAGTGCTCTGTTGCTGGGTTGGGCTGGGAACTTGGGCTGTTGGGAGGTTCTCCAGAACGAACAGTCATTTCCAAATGTCCCAGTGCTAAGCCTGGAAGGCCTTTGGGGGGCTCTAGTGGCAGCCTGGCTTCCAGCCTGCTGCCCCAGCATGCTGAGTCTGGGGAGCTTGGCTCCAAGCCAGAGCAAGCATCCTTGGTTTCACCCAAGGTTCCTTGCATCTAACCCCGCCTCCCTTCCATCACAAGTGCTGGCTGCAAGCATCATTTCTATAGGATGCAACATAGGGATGTCTATCTTCCCTATGACAAACCTAAGGTCCTTACAAGTCCTGAGGAGTCTCAAGAACTTAAGCCTTTTTTTTAGTATTTTGATGAATTTCAGCAAGGGGCTTGCACCCAACATTTCCCAATGATTATATCAGCCTTTGGGTCCCTTCCGAAGGTAAGGAGGGCAGAGTTTCCTCTCTCTAGCTATCACCCACACCTTGCAGCTTCCGTGGCAGGTAGACTTAGCCCCTGCTTTACAAACGAGGAAAGTTAGTCTCACAGTTGGTAACCTGCTTAGCGTCATACAGGTAAAAATGTGCAACGGGCAGTGTGATGCTCCCCACCCTACCCCAGCGAAGACTGAGGCAGCATCCATAGCCTCTCTTCTACATGGGGCTTTCCTCTCTGGCCTCTGTCAACTCCACACTGCCCAGCAGCGACTCTGAGGGCTGTCTGCTTTGCTGCCTGCCTGCCTGCCTGCCTTCAGTGGATCCTTGCACCCTTCCGTCTCGCATTAAAAAGCCTCGATGGTGGCCGCTCCTCAGCCATTTATCAGCTTTCAACATCTCACCCCGCCTCCCCATTGTTTGTGACTCCCCTGTACTCCTCCCAAGCTTTGGCTCTCCCCACTCCCCTGAAATTTCCTTCTCCCATAGCCCTGCCAGAGTCCCACAGGGCTGGGTGGCTTGTCATTGCTTGTTACTCTCAATTCTTTTCTTGGTCCCATCCCTCAAAAAGCTCTCAAAACATCACCACACCCGCCCCTGTTGTGCCCCAAAGCTTCTCTTGGCAGAGGTGTGGGGGCGGGGAAGGGAATGCGGTCAGCACGTACTGTTGGGATTATCTCTTCATTGGCCCCCCTCCCTTCCTCCCGCAGGAGGCTGAGAAACCCCTATGGCGAGGAGGGTTAGTTGTTGCCGAGCAAACGTACAGACAAAACAGCAGAAGGGCCAGTACCACAGTACATTCTCAGCTGAGGCAGGAACCAAGTTTAAGGGGAATGAGCCCAACAGAATAGCAGCATGGTGTTAATCAAGAAAGCCTCCTCGGAGGTGGTGAGGTCTGGGCTGACCCCTGACGATCTGAGAGGTTGGCTGGAACCGGAGTCTAGAGCAGTCGCTAGTCATGAGGTTTTTTTCTGTGGTCCCAAAGCCTGTCTGTGGGATGAGTTGCCAGTATGAGAAAGCCTCATTGGAAAGAGAAGGGAACTTGGAAAATGCAGAGGGACAAAGAGACAAGGAGGAGGAACTGGACAGAGCACGGGGAGGAAGGGTCACTTCTTGGGGTTGAGCAGAGAAGGTATAGGCAATGTGGGTAACACAGGACAAGAGGCATGTGCTCCAGAGTTGGCTTGTCAGTTACCACCCGGGTGACCCAAGGCACACCTTTCAGACTCTACGATAAGTCAAGCTTTCTTTAAAGTGGGGCCAGCATCTCTCAGCAGCATCTACATGAGATGTAGCACCTGACAGCGCTTGGCGCCTACAGAAGTTTGGGCTGCTTCTCCCCTCCATTCATGCCTGTGTTTTCTAAGTGTGTGGCTTACACCTTCTGTTTCACAGATGTTTTAAACGATCCCACATCCTAGGACAGCTTAGGGAGGGACGGTGGCTCGCTAGCAATGGTACAATTCCTACCCTGTGGAGTTGAAAGTGAGGGGAGGAGGAAGAGAGAGAGAGAGAGAGAGAGAGAGAGAGAGAGAGAGAGAGAGAGAGAGACAGAGAGACAGAGAGACAGAGAGACAGACAGACAGAGAGACAGAGAGACAGAGAGACAGAGAGACAGAGAGACAGAGACAGAGACAGAGAGACAGAAGAGAGAGAGACACAGAGAGAGAGAGACAGAGACAGAGAGACAGAGAGACAGAGAGACAGAGAACAGGGGGTCATGATTCAGAAACTGAGCATCCCTAGGAACTGACTCTATGACCCGGGCAGATGTCAGTTACTTGTTTGTGTGTCCTCACTTCTGTGGTAGGCAGGATCTATGGTGGAGCCTCTGAGTACCAGAGAGATGAGAATAGTCCAGTACCACTTGCTGTCTCTCTGTGCCTCTGCTCCAGGATAGAAGGAAAGTCAGCAGAAATCCCAGGGTCTGGCCCCACATGTGTCTTGTTCTAGCTGGAGTGTGTTAAGGAAGCCACAGGTTTTGGGGTCTCAGCTTTCAGCTTCATTTACTGGGTTTACAACATGTGGAGTTCTCAGGGCAGGCTTTGGTATGTGTCCCGTGGGAGCTGTGCACTTGAGCTAGGAGTGATTTTTGTGTCTTCTTGATGCTTCCAGTTCCTGCCTTTTCCCCTTCTCAAGATAAGTACTGGAATGCATCTGCCACGCTGTAAGCTGTCACCATTGCCCCGTTCTTTGTTGGTTGCTTAGGGAAGCAGGACTCACTGACTGGCACACATAGGCACATACCCATGCAAGCACACACAGCATGCATATGCACGCATACACACACATGCACACACAACACCCATATGCACATATACACGCTTGCACGCACCTAAGCACTTGCACCCCCCTCCTCCCAAATGCTAGAAGGAGTCGATCATGTCTCATCAGGGAGTGTGCTGAACTAAAAGAATTTGATTGCCTATTAGAAGTCGATTAGGCAACCGTCATTAGCACACCAAGGGCACTCTTGTCCCCATTGTTCTCAAGACCCAATTACTCATTCCCTAAAGAGATGGTTAGTTTAGCAGTCTAAGGGTGTCAGCACTAGGACAGAGTTCCAGAAGAGAGAGTGCTGTGCAACCTGGAGGGCTGGAGGTCAGAGGGCAGGCTGGGGTACTTCTTGGAGGAGGCAATGGCAAACCCTGGTACAAGAGAAAGCAAGATGGGTAGGGTACAGAGGGTTGTCACAGTTCCCGGGTTCAGAGCTGACAAGGTTGGTCTTTACAGATGCCTCCTTTCCCACAGAGTTTATTTGTACAGGGAAAACCCCCATGCATTCGCAGGGTTGCTCGGAGCCAGAGCTCAGAGCAGGTGCCTCCAGAAGGTGTTTTCCACTCTGTTTGCACTGAGTGTGGGGAGCGCGCCAGACTTCTAAGATGATCAACTGTGTAGGTTCTGGTCTTTCCAGATCTCAAAGTTACCACCGATCGAGTACTGCTCTTCAGGAAGGCTTCAGAACGGGTGTGATGCATGCTGGGTATGCTAGCACCAGGACAGAAGCAGAGTCTCCCTCATCTTCATGTTCCCCTTTTCAGAGAGATCTGAAGGAATCTTTCCAGAGTGTTTCAATGTGCCAGGAGCCAAGGACTCAGAGCCTACCTTCTGCGCCGAGACAGCAGCATCTCAGCTGTTCAGTTTCCCCCCAAAGCACACAGGAGAATGTGAACTCGGTTGCTGGGCTAACACACAAAACGTGTGCTAGGACCTGACACACTGTCCTTAGCTGGGCACTCTCAGTCACACCCCAGATGGACACTTACTACCTAAGATGATGTGAGGGAGCTTTTCAGACCTCATGCCTCTCCGTTCTCATTTAGAAACGAGTCACGAATTTCTATGGACATTAACTTATGGCCTATAAGCCACAAAACACTTGCTGGTACATGAGGAGTTCCTGACTGGCTTTAGCTCCCCTCCACACCATCCCCCCCCCCATACCCCGACCCCCGTCATCATTGTTGTCACCGATTCTAGAAACACTGGGGGCTTCTCAGGTTCGGTTATCCAGATTTTCATAACTGCTCCCCCTTCCAAACCCACACTTACCTCTTCTGTGGTCTAACGTGGGGTTTGAATCTGTCACACCTCAACTTCCCCACTTTGCTTTATGGCATGGATCAGATGCTGACCCACCTCACGGCTTCATGTGCTTTTTACACTGGTGTTTGTGAGCTGCCTATTCTCAATTGCTGGCTTCTTACGCCCGCTGTTCCTCACTTGAAAAGGGACAACCAGGAAGCCAAGGAAAGAACACACTGTTCCCTTCAGGTGCTTCCAGGCCACCCACCCCTCCGTCCTGCTTAGTGGCAGCTGCCCCTTCTCGAATCAATCATCGTGGTGCATTTGAAAACCTATCCTAAAAAACGCTGGGTTTCCCTCCAGCCCTGTGTCAGGAGATGTGGTTTGGTGAGCTCTGGGGTTTGAAGGGACAGTCTCAGAAACGGATGAGAGCTCCTTCAGGGGAGCCAAGCTCTCGTGGAAGCACACCTGCTGCTCAAGGAGCCCCCTATCGAGAATCACCACGAAGCCAACGTGGGGGAGGGAGTGGGGTCCCGCTTTCTCAGAGCCCCAGACACCTTGAAGAGAGATCCTGTCTGATAAAGCGATTGCCACACGAGCCGTTCTTGTCTGCACAGCAATTTTGAGAGCCCATCCTGGGAGCTAGGTGTGTAGTGTTTATCGGATTGTTGAGGCTCGTAAAAATCTTGTATGGCTGCAGGCAAGCCAAACCCTTTGCAGCCTCTGCATCTCAGGCTGACTCTGAGGACCAAGCCCAGTCTCCTCTCAGTATATAAGGGCACGGCACTGGGCTCAAGGCAGAGGAGTTCTCAGCTCCTTCCAATTCTTGTCTTTGCTCTTGCTTCTCTCTAAGCCACCATGAGTTTTCAGTGTAGTTCCAGGTCCCTGTGCCGGAGTGGCGGCGGCGGCGGCAGGAACTTTAGCTCAGGCTCTGCAGGCCTAGTCAGCTTCCAACGTAGATCCACCAGCAGCTCCATGCGCCGCAGCGGCGGAGGAGGCGGTGGTAGATTTTCAGGAGGAGGCTTCTGTGGGAGCTCTGGTGGTGGCTTTGGAAGTAAAAGTCTTGTTAACCTTGGAGGTGGCAGGAGCATCTCCATGAGTGTGGCTGGAGGTGGTAGCAGCTATGGTGGTGGCTTTGGGGGTGGCAGCTACGGTGGCGGTGGCTTTGGGGGTGGCAGTTTTGGTGGAAGTCTCGGCGGTGGTTTTGGTGGTGGTGGTTTTGGTGGTGGTGGCTTTGGTAGTGGAGGTGGTTTTGGTGGTGGTAGATTTGGGGGTGGTTTCGGGCCTGTCTGTCCTCCTGGTGGCATCCAGGAAGTGACCATCAACCAGAGCCTTCTGCAACCCCTCAATGTCGAGGTGGACCCTCAGATCCAAAAAGTGAAGTCTCAGGAGAGAGAGCAGATCAAGTCGCTCAATGACAAATTTGCCTCCTTCATCGACAAGGTGAGTTCACCTGCTTGGAGTGCAGAGAGCTGGCTGCTCCCAGGCTGTGAGACTGAGCAGGAGGAGGGGTGGGCTTAGCCTTACGGGGTCTGCATTTGATGCCTAAAGGACATGCTGTGGGATGGAACTCTGGGACCTACGTGAACAGCATTGTCAGGAGCGATGGGAATGAGTGTGCTCTTTATCGGACAAAGGGACCCTGAGGATGAGTGTGGCTGACGTCCCACTGCATTTTCACTGAGCTCTTGGACTAAGTCGGGCTCACATCTGCTGACTGGAGATTACAGAAGTGGGGCAGCTGGAATTTTCTAGGGTGCAAATAAGAAACTCACTAGGGTTTCACTGGTCACAGAGAGGTGTAACTCAGGATGCCCTGAAAGGGAGCAGGAAGGGTGGAGTAGGTCAGCACTGAGCATCCTGCACTCTCAGAGGGATCTCTGTCCTCTGGCAATTTCCCACAAGTATTGGACCAGGAGGAGATTTTAAAAAAATACACACACCCCAGGGTTCAGTTCTAGAAAACCAGTCCACTTTAGACTTTTCTGCTAATTTATCAATAATGTCAGTATATGATTAGCCATGTTAAATTCCAAACCCAATTTGATGTTTTCTTGACATACTTTTGAACTTGTGTGTATGTATGTATGTATGTATGTATGTATGTATATATATAATATATATATATATAATATATGTATATAATATATGTCCCTGTGATGTAAATGCCTATTTATCTAAGAACAATCTTGAAGCATCATGTATCCACTTCAAAGCATCATGCCAATAATTTTATGTGTGTGGTGCTATTGGCAATATGCAGTTTACTTCCTTCTAGGGCTTTTCTGCATCCTTTGACCCGGATTCCACCTTGGTCAACGTCTCCCTACATCTCCTGCTGTCAAACAGGAATTGAAGTTCTTTGTAGAATGTTGCACTAGTCTTGAGCTGTGGCCGTTAGACCCCATCCCTGCACGTGGGGTAAACTGGTCTTCTGTTTCTAGGTGCGCTTCCTAGAGCAACAAAACCAGGTGCTACAGACCAAATGGGAGCTGCTGCAGCAGGTAGACACCTCAACCCGGACCCAAAACTTAGATCCTTTCTTCGAGTCATACATCAGCAACCTCAGGAGGCAAGTGGACTCGCTGAAGAACGACCAATCACGGATGGATTCCGAACTGAAGAACATGCAAGACCTGGTGGAAGAGTACAGGACCAAGTAAGAGAGCCTGGTCAGGCGCGTTTGCTGCGGAACCGAACGGTTTCCGGGACATGGATATGCTAAGGCTGTGACTTGTCGTGTAGCAATGGCTTTCCCTCAGTTAGGGGCAAATCAATCGGGCATTAAAAACAAACAACACCTCTTCATCTTCTCAGAACATAGACAGGCTGAATGGTTTTAGTGCTCAGAAGGGGAGGCCGAGATGACCCCACTCATAAAGGGAGGCAGGGGCTCCTTTATCCCAGAACACCGAGTGTCGGGCCACAGGCTCCTTTACTCACCTTACCAACCTATCCTTTCTTGCAGGTACGAGGATGAAATCAACAAGAGAACCAACGCAGAGAATGAATTCGTGACCATCAAGAAGGTGAGCAAGTCCTGTGGTGTGGGCGGAGCTCATCTGTGAAACAATAGATAAAGGTCATGGCAAAGGGCAGCCATGTTGCGGAGAACTAGGCAGCAAGCCTGCTGGGTGTCTGGGGTTGGCCGTTTTCTTTCCATGGACCTATGCTCGTCCCAGCGCTTGGCTGCTCCATGCAACCTAAAGCAAGCAGGGAGGCAGGTTCTCAGCTCTTTGTGGCATGTAAAGAGAGGGAAACATCTAGAACCGTGATGGAACTGGGCAAAAGGGGAGTAGACCCCCAACTCCATCTCTCCTTGGAAAACCCCTTTATGGCTAGAGAGAGGAGGCCCATCCTCGGAAAAAAAAACATGTCTTTATGATACCTCTGTTCCTCTAGGATGTGGATTCGGCTTATATGAACAAAGCAGAGCTTCAGGCCAGGGTGGATAACCTCCAACAAGAGATCGACTTCCTCTCCACACTCTACCAAATGGTAAACTCTTGAAATTCAAGCAAGGCAGCCTACCTCGAGTCTTGACCCCCACTGCTTTGCAGACCGGAAACCTTCCTTCCAACCCCCAGTCCCCAGCCCCCCAGAACCCCCCCCCAAGATTTTGTTTTTTAAACTCTGTATCACATCCTGCAGGAATTGTCTCAGATGCAAACTCATATCAGCGAAACCAACGTTGTCCTGTCCATGGACAACAACCGCACTTTGGACCTGGACGGCATCATTGCAGAAGTCAAGGCCCAGTATGATAGCATTTGCCAGAGGAGCAAGGCCGAAGCCGAGACCTTTTACCAGAGCAAGGTAAGCGCCTGCATGCTCAACTGGTTCTCTGTTGTGTCCTGTGCTTGTTGGTGTGTTTGTGTGCTGAAGCACACCGGTTTCTATCCACGTGTAACGGAAATGACTTGCCACCTCTAGTATGAAGAGCTGCAGATCACTGCTGGCAAACATGGAGACAGCGTGAAAAATACCAAGATGGAGATTTCTGAGCTGAACAGAGTGATCCAGAGACTTCGATCTGAAATCGATAGCGTCAAGAAGCAGGTAACCCTCAGATACACAGAATGGGGTGACCCTGGGGCCTTGGGGACTATGTCAGCTTCCAGAATCCAGCTCTCATGAGGGATACTCTTGAGGGAAATTTGAGGAGATGACACAGTAGAGAAAAGATGGTGGTCACATTGAACTAGTAACCCGTGACCTTAGGAGTTGAGGGATGAGGAGAGGTAGCCAGAGGTTTTGTAGTTGGAATGCGGTAAACGAACTTCAGAGCCTCAGGTCAGGCTCGGGAGAAGCAACTAAAACCTTTCAGGTATTTTAAGGAACTCATGACAGTGGCTAAGCCCGGGGTTCTGTGCCTCAGTGTAGCTGAGGTAGCGAGGCTAACACGATGGGAAGAGTGGGGTGACACGGGGGACTGCGTGCCCGTGTAACTCGCTGTATTCTTCTTCTCTCAGATCTCCCAAATGCAGCAGAATATCAGTGATGCAGAGCAGCGTGGTGAGAAAGCACTCAAAGATGCTCAGAACAAGCTGAACGAGATAGAGGACGCTTTGACACAAGCCAAGGAGGAGCTCACCAGGCTGCTGCGGGACTACCAGGAGCTGATGAACACCAAGCTGGCCCTGGACATGGAGATCGCCACCTACAGGAAACTTCTGGAAGGAGAGGAGATCAGGTGAGGAAGGCTCCTGGCAGCATGGTGACTTCTTAGGGATTCCTTGCTGACTGCCATTTGTCTTGGTTTGGGAAGATCACTACAGCACTAGGCAGGAGCCAGGCCTTGGGCTCACAAGTCCTGCCTTCTTTCCTTTTCTTTTACCTTCTCCTCGCTACACTGTTACTTTTTCTGACTTGCCCTCTGCCTGCCTCCCCATTGCTTCTCCTATGAAATGGGGCAATTTATTGAGGCTGGCCTGGGTCTCTTGTCACAGCTGAGCCTTGCTGTAGAGCCTTGTCTGATTTAGGGAGATCTCTCCCTGCTTGGACCCAGGCTGAGAAAAACCGACTTGGGAGGGCTGGGGAGAAGTCTGGGATATGTCCCTTGGGAAGTTGGGTGGGGGGCTGCAGGTACTGAGGGGCTTGGTTTGTTTCCCCGCAGGATGTCTGGAGAGTGCACCCCCAACGTGAGCGTGTGTAAGTACAAGCGGATTTCTCAGGGCTCATGGCTGGGTGGGGGACGGGCGGGCGCAGTGGGATGGGATGTAACTGAGGCTCTCTGCAGCTGTGAGCACCAGCCACACTAGCATGAGCGGAAGCAGCAGCCGAGGTGGCGGCAGATACGGCTCCGGAGGTGGCGGCGGTGGCGGCAGCTACGGCGGCGGCTCCAGAGGCGGCAGCTACGGAGGTGGTTCCGGAGGCGGCAGCTACGGAGGTGGCAGCTCTGGAGGCGGCTCCGGAGGCGGCAGCTACGGCGGCGGCAGCAGTGGGGGCTACAGAGGTGGCTCTGGAGGGGGCGGTGGCAGCTCCGGAGGCAGCTATGGTGGTTCCTCTGGGGGAGGCCGGGGAGGATCCAGCTCCGGTGGCGGCGTTAAGTCCTCTGGCAGTTCTAGTGTGAAGTTTGTTTCCACCACTTACTCCCGAGGGAGCAACTGAAGAGGTGCCCACCACACCATTAGCTCTCCCTTTCCATCAAGGCTAAACGTGGCGGGCAAGACCAAAACCAATTGCACCAGCCTTATTAGAGAAAAGAGCTATGGTTAAATGCTCAGATTAGGCTTATTTCCCCCCGCGCTTTCTTTTCTGCTCAGCTTGCAAAGAAGTTTTCATATTAGTAGCAGTCTGAGTCCCCTGGTAACAACCCCACTTTTATGTTTTGCTGAGAAACAGTTTAGAGCTGCCATCACCAACATGACATTTCAAAGAGGACTTCAGATCCAGAACTTCTTTGCCTGGCACGCCCAGAGCACTGGACTGCCCCTTAGCATCCTGTATCCTGCAGCACACAGAGCTGCTTTTGGTTTTGTACATAAGGTGTTTGCGAGTGTCTTTTACGGAGCGCTCTGAACAACCCCTACCCTGCCCACCCTGCCCCGTTTCTTTGTTTTGCTGCAATAAACTGCATTTGAAACTCTCAATCCGTTTCTGTCCATTTGTGTACGATGGGGCGGAGGGTGAGTGGGTGGCTTGTGTGACTGACAGGCTGAACAACCAAATGGCTTGTGGCAGAGCCAATGAGGGTGGAGCCCCAGAGCACATGCTCTCTCCAGGAACATGGTCCTATTGGAGG